>NW_020954577.1:1295126-1302064 GCF_900497805.2 Vombatus ursinus
GAGTTGGGCTCTCTGCAGTAGAGTTTGAATGCTTGGCAGTTCAGCTCAAAAAAGGACCTCAGTGTCTGGTACCTTATCTTGCCAGGTAATCTTCAGAATCTTCCTAGGACAATTCAAATGGAAGTGATTCAGTTTCCTGGCATGGCACCGGTAGACCATGCAGATTTCACAGGCATACAACAATGAGGTCAACACAATGGCTCTGTAGATGTTCAGTTTGGTAGGCAGCCTAAAACCTTTTCTCTCCCACACTTTCCTTTGGAACCTCTCAAACACTGAGCTAGCTCTGGCAAGGCATGTGTCAACCTCATCATCTATGTGTACATCCCTGGAAAGTATATTGCCAAAGTAAGCGAACTTATTCACAGCATTCAAAATCTCTCCATTTATAGTAACTGGTGGTTCCATGTATGAATGGTGTGGGGCTGGGCTGGTGGAGAACTTGTGTTTTTTTGATGTTCATCGTTAGGTTAAAATTAGCACAAGCAGCAGAGAATCAATCCATACTCTTGCATCTCAACCTCAGAGGCTGCATTGAGTGCACAATCATCTGAGAACAAAAAGCCAAGCACCAATTCTCCCTCCACTTTAGTCTTGGCTTGTAGCCTTTTCAAGTTAAATAGTTTACTATCAGTGTGGTAGCTAACTTTGATGTTTTCACCCTTGTTGAATGTGTCTGACAAACATCACTGAAAATATGCTAAAAAGCATGAGAGCAAGTAACCAACCCTGCTTCACTCCATCAGTGACTGGGAAAGCATGAGAGCATTGTCCGTTATCCAGAACCCACACAAGTACACCATCATGGAACTGGTGTACAATACTAACGAACTCCTCTGGGCAACCAAATGCTGACATAATTTTCCATCAGTCCTTATGACTGAGAGTATCAAAGGCTTTGGTCAGATTGATAAATGTTGTGTACAGACCTCTGTTCTGCTCCTGGTGTTTCTCTTGGAGTTGTTGGTCAGCAAACACCATATCAACCATTTCTTATCCCTTTCTGAAGCCACACTAGCTCTCAGGTAGATTACTGTGTTCCTGGTGACGGAAGACTCTGGCAAGAATCTTGCTGGCATGACTAAGAGAGAGACTCCATAATGTGATTATCACAGGACAATCTATCCTCTTTATCTTTATAGAGATGGACAATGGAGGCATCCTTGAACCCCTGGAGGATAACTCCTCTTTCCATATAACCTGGAAAATTTCCATCATCTTTTGTATGAGCAGTGAACCCCCTGTCTTGTAAATCTTAGCTGGAATAGAATCAGTACCAGGTGTTTTGACAAATGAAAGGAGTCTAACGGCATTCAAAACCTCCTCTTCAGTTGGAAGTTCAGCTAGAGAGGGATCGACTTCAACCTGAGGTAAACCGTCAATGGCTTCAGCATTGATTGATGATGGTCTGTTGAGAACACCATGGAAGTGTTCAGCTCATCTCCCTAGGATCATGTTTTTATCACTAATCAATGGGGCTCCATCAGCACTGAGCAGCTGAGATGCACCAAAGATCTGTGGCCCATAAATAACCTTCAGGGAATCATAAAAGTGCCCATAAAAGTATTAGTTATTAGTGTAAAACTGAATTTCCTCTGCCTTCTTGCTGAGCCAAGAATCCTGCATCTCTCTAAGTTTCACTTGCGCTTTACTTCTAATGGAGTTAAAAGCTATCTTCTCAGAGATAGATGAACTATCCCGCTGGTAAACTATGTGGAGATCTTGTTTTTCATTTAAGAGCTTCTGAATTTCCCCATCATTTTCATCAAATTAATCTCGGTGTTTCTGAGCGTTCTGGCCCAGATAAATAAATGTAGTGTTGTACTCCAAATCTCTTAAAGCTGCCCACTCCTCTTCTGCTCCACTCCTTTTCTGCTCCGGTCACCAACAGTGTGTTGGCTCAGTTTTCTCTCCAAGTTAGCAACAAACTTCCCATGCGGAGCAGTGCTCTAATCTGTTGACATTAAGTCTTCTGGTCGTCACCTTGTCTTGGGGCCGCAGCTTTTGTTGAATGCTAATATTTAGCTTGGAAAGGATAAGTCTATGCTCAGTCCGGCACTTTGCACCACACACTGATTTGTCACTCTCACATCCTGACTGTCTCGTCCCCTTACAATGACGTAGTCTATTAAATGCCAATGTTTGTTGTAAGGTTTCATCCATGAAATTTTATTGCATTTAGATAAATGGAAGACAGTGTTGGTGATGAGAAAGTCATGAGATGCTTAAGTCTTCAGTAGTAAGTGACCACTGCTGTTGCTGTTTCCAACTCCATTCCTCCCAAGGACTCCCTGCCATGTCTGGTGGTCTGAACCTACTCTAGCATTAGTCATCCAGAATTCAAAGCTTGTCTTGTCCTGTTTCAGCACATTGATGACGAGGATCTCCAGGACTTCATAACATTTTTCTTTGACTTCATTAGTGTTCATCACGGTGGGAGCATATGCATTGATGATGGTGGCATGGCACTTTCCTGCAAGTGGCAGTCACATTGTCATGATCCTGTCATTTACATAGACATACAAGCTTATTGGCTAGATTAGTTTTGATAGCAAAATCTGTGCCAGCTTCATGACACTCTTCATCAATGCGATCACTCCAGAAAAATGTGTATCCAGCTCCAACTTTGGTAAGCTGGCCTTTATCTGCCAGTCTTGTTTCACTCATCTGGATACAACGTCTGCTGAGTTCTCTCACAACAAAAGCTATTTGATTTTCAGGTCTACTGAATTTTGTGCTGTCCGTAAGTATGTGCACATTCCATGTACTGATGGTGAATGGAATCATCTTTGCAAAAGTTTCTGTATTTTTTGGGGCTTTAACTACAAGGTAGTATCCCTTCCTGCTGTGGCAAGCATGCCAGAGTTGGGTGAAGCAGACAATTTTAGGGCACCTTTTCTAGCCCCTTCCTCACGCCAGGAGGTGAGCAGCGCAGTCCTGAAAAGGCTGCTCAGACACCCAGGAAGCTGCTGAATCCCACTGCTGCTTCAGTCCAGGAAGAAGGGGACCCTAGGCCTGAGCCACATGTTTGCAGGATTGTGACTACAGCTCCCAGCGTATCTGCACTGGCTGCTTCATCGCTTGCCCACCACAGGACTTTGAGGTAGATAAAAGTGGCAGAATGGTATGGATAATGTCTTTTGATTCAAGCATAAACCAGATTTAAGTGAAGCAGAGTCAGGCAAAGTCATCGGCCTCATTCTCTCTTCCAGAATCTTTAGAGTCCAGTGGCAAGACAAAGGCAAGACGACCTCTCCTCTCCTCTCCCCTCCTCTATATTGTCAATGGAGGATTATTTCCCTCCCCCTTGCTGGAGTTTCTTGCTAAAATGTGATCCTGCGTGTGCACAGTGGGCTACAACAAAGCAGAGGAAAGCTAGACTGGGGAGGAGGGCCTCAAAAGAGTCTAGGGAAAAATTAGGATCCCAGATCCTCAGCTGGAAGGGACCTCACAGGTCCCTCTGAGGGACTGAGTCCACCCCTCCCCATTTTACAGATGAGGAAACTGAGGCCCAAGTAGGTGACATGATTAGCACAAGGTCATACATGTGTGACTGAGCTAGGCTTCAGACTCAGGTAGGTCCTCTGACTCTAGGGTTGGTGTTTTTTTTTTTTTCTATACCACAGTTAGTTTATTTAACTTCAAATTTACTTGGAAAAACCCCACAAAGGAACAATATTTTCCTTTTTTAAAAAGTATTTTATTTTCAGGGTAATGGGAAAATGTGAAATAATAAAACTTTACATTGATAAATATCTAGAGGCAGTGTGGCATAGTGGATGAAGAGATAGCTTGGAGCGAGCAAGGCCTGGGTTTGAGACCTGCCTTTAACACATACCATATGGCTGTATGGTTGAGGATGAATCATTAAACCACTCAGTGTTCAAGGCAACTCTGTAAGATGTTAAGTCACAGAGGGTATGGTAAAGGGAGTTTTCTCATCTGCAAGTTCCTCATACCTGTGAAACCCCAGATGCAGTCCCTGGCCCCCTCCTTCAAATAATACAAATGGAAAGGACACTGCATTTGAAGCCAAAGGACCTGGGTCCAAAGTCTGGCTCTGAGAGGGAAGAAAATCAAATCAACAAAATAAAAAATGAACAGGGTGAAAACAACAAAATCAGAAGAAATGAAAAAAAGTTTGAACCTGCCGGGCATAGTTATATACTAACAAAAAAAGAGAACACAAAAAGAAATAGAGGACTAAAAATATAAAATACCCAAACTAATAGAACACCAACTCGAGACAGTAAGTAATTCAATGTCAGAAAAGACACCTGGAGCTAGATTTGAAGGAACCATCAAAGGAAAACTCCTGGTTCTGGTGGATTCTCTGGAAAATTCTATCAAACTTTCAAAGACAAATCATACCAATACTATACAAATTATTCTCAAAAATCAGGAAAGAGAGCATCCCATCAGATACCTTTGACGAGCAAATAGAGCCCTAATACCCAAACCAGGGAAGGATAAATCGCAGAACTACTGACCATTATCATTAATGAATATCGATTAAAATTGTGTCGAACAGAATACAGCAATTTATCAAAGACAACATGTACTATAACCAAACTTATATTTATACTAGGGATACAAGAATGGTTCAACATTCAGGAAATTAAGCCTGGCTCTGGTTTACAGGGTGACCTAGGGCAAATTGCTTAACCTCTCTGGGCTTGTTTACTCAGTTGTAGAATTGGGGGAGAGGTGGATTGGGAACCTCTGGCACCCCTGCAAATTCTCAGTCTGAGATCCTAAATCTACTGTGACCTCCTAGTTTGCAAAGTGCTCTATATCATTTGTTCCTCAGAATAACCCTGTGAAGAATTCAGGGGTTTAATTATCCCTGTTCTCGAGACTGAGAAGTTAGGCTTTACCCACAGCATCAAATCTAGTAATTATCAGCCCTGAAACTGGAACCTGGGTCTTTTGACCCTAAGGTCAGTGAACTTTCAACTACTCCATGCCTAACCTCAAAAAATAGCTTGTTATAGCTCTGTGCCTCAGTGTGCCTGAGAGGGACTGAGGAACAGAAGAACGGGGGTGGAATTCCAAGGGTTGGAAAACTTGATTTAGAATTTTGGTTCTGACATTGACTTGCTAGTGTGACCTTAGGAAAATAACATTATTATTGTTATTAATAAACAAACCCAAACTGACATTCATAAGGCACCTTTCTTAATCTTGAGCCTTGATTTCCTCATCTGAAGAATGGGAATAATAATATGTGACCAGTTCGACTTGCTGTCAGTTTCAAATGCTATCATACATCCAAGTTTTGTAAACTCTAAGGCTAATAATAGTAGGTTGTTGTGACAGGGTTTAGCAGAATGACTGGGAGGGCTGCAAAGACCTCCCTTGGAAGTCCATAGCTGCAAGAGGAAAGAGATTAAATAAGTTCCTTATATTGTTTCTGATGGGAGGGGCAGGAAATGATCGGGCTGACCAATGGCAGTGGGGGTGGGGCTGCCAATGAGAGGCTGGGCGATCTCTCTCCTGAACCGCACACCTGCCTCTCAGGCCAGAACCGGGAAGACAAGTAACTAACGAGGTGTGAGGCGCTCCTTCCGCAGAGCCTGGGGGGTCCTCTCTCTAGCCCCTCTTCCTCCACTGGAACACTGGAGATCACGGCTCCAGGTCATCTATCAGGCAGGGATCTGATGTCCCAGACCTGTTACTTCCTACCTGTGGGATCTTAGACCAGTCATTTCATTTCCATGTACCTTGGTTTGCTAATCTGTAAAAGAAGGCTGAACTGGCTGGCCTCCAAATGTCTACACGTCCCTTCCAAATTCACATTTACGATTCTTTGACCCTGTGACTCATAATAGCCACCAGAGGACCCGAGTTCGAATCCCAAATCTGGAGACTAAATAATAATTTAAACGGCTGATGCTGAAATCCTGCTTTAAGGTCTGCAAAGCACTTCACGAACTGAGACCTCATTGAGCCTCACAACTGTGTTGGGAGGTAGGTAGCTCAGGAGATACACGTTTACTTCACCGATGAAGAAACTGAGGCTCAGCTAAGGGACAGCGGCACACCTGGCGTCTGGGCTTCGCTAGATTTCTTCCAGTCCCGGGGCTCCCTTCCTGCTTTGGGTCTTATGATCCTAAATCACTTCTTTCCCTTGCCGAGTGTCAGTTTCCTCTTATGTAAAATGAATCGCTAAGGTGTCTGTCCCCTCTAAATTCTGTGATCTGAGTTTCAGCTCTGCCATAGCCTTTTTGTGTTGTCCCCCCCCCCCCGGGCCTTAGTTTCCCCAGAAGTAAAACTTGATCTCTAAGGACCCTCGCAGCTCTTGCTATAATGATGAAGCAGTGTGGTACCACAGAAAGCGTTTGTAACATCAGAGGACCTGGGTTCAAATGCGACTTCTGTTGCTTACTACCGGTGTGGTCTTAGGTAAGTCACTTTCTGGCCTCACTTTCCTGATCTGTAAAATGGGGGGCGGTGCTAGCAGACTTCTAAGGTCGAGTCTGGATCTGTAACACTCCGACCCTCCCTGCCCCAGGCGGAAGTATGCACGGGGAGCGAGCCTTATAAACCACCAGCGGAGCCCCGGAGAAAAGTTGGGTCGGGAAGTTCCTTGGAGCCGGCGGGCTGGAAGGAAGGAGGGAGCAGCCCCCAGCCCCACCCCCCGCAGCCGCAGTCAGTTCGTCAGACTGTCCGTCTGTGCGGGCAGCTCCTCCCCCGCACCTGGGCGCTCTCCCCAGTAACAGGTGACACAGGGCGGCCGCCTGGCGCGGCTGCCTGCCGCCTGGCGCGGCTGCCTGCCGGCTCCCCCGCGGGGCGGTCCTGGGCCGGCCCCCTCCCCGCCCCTCGAGCTGGGGGCTGGCTGGCTGGCTGGCTCGGCCGGGCGGACACTCCTGGGCCCCCACCTCCCCGCGGGGCTGCGATCCCTTCTTCCTCCCGCCCTCCTCCCCTCCCCCCCCTCC
>NW_020954577.1:1302464-1303076 GCF_900497805.2 Vombatus ursinus
CCGCAGCCCTCCCTCCAGGCCCGTGGTGCCGGCCGCCCGCCCTCCCCGTGCGCAGAGCCAGGGGGCGGCCAAAGCCAGGGCTGGGGGCGCGGGACACGCTGAAGATGGAGGAGCCGCAGCGCTCCCGCTCGCACACGGTCACCACCACCGCCAGCTCCTTCACCGAAAACTTCTCCACCAGCAGCAGCAGCTTCGCTTACGACAAGGAGTTCCTGCGCACCGTGCCCGGGATCCTCATCGTGGCCGAGATCGTGAGTGCGGGAGGGCTGCGAGGGTGGGCTCGGGGGACAGGGGAGCCCTGGCCTGAAACCCCAGCCCCCCCCCCCGAGGGCTGGAGAAAAGGCGGTGTGTTTATGTGTGCGTGCGTGTGTGCGTGCCTGTGTGAGCCTGTGTGTGTGAGTGCCTGTGTGTGTGCGTGAGCCTGTGTGTGTGTGTGAGCCTGTGTGTGTGTGCCTGTGTGTGTGTGAGCCTGTGTGTGTGAGTGCCTGTGTGTGTGTGAGCCTGTGTGTGCGTGCGTGTGTGCGTGCCTGTGTGAGCCTGTGTGTGTGAGTGCCTGTGTGTGTGCGTGAGCCTGTGTGTGTGTGTGAGCCTGTGTGTGTGTGCCTGTGTGTG
>NW_020954577.1:1303176-1371979 GCF_900497805.2 Vombatus ursinus
GGGCTTTCCGGGACCCCACTTAAATTCTCTCGATCCAGCCCCTCCCTGAAAGAGGACTGACTTAGGGAGGTGTGAAGGGGAGAACTGAACTCGAGCTCGCCTCTCCAGCTTTGGCGCCCGTGCACAGTGGGCTAAGATCAGGGAAGAGCCCTGGAGATTGGGGTTCAGAGAACCTGGCTTAGCACCTGTGTGACCCTGCCCAAGTCTCCTCCCCTCTCTGGGCCCCCCTTTCCCCTTTGTGGAGGTGGGATTGAACCAGCTGAGGTAACATATGTAAAACGCTTTGTAGATCTTAACTCACTAAGTACATATATGTTACCTATCAGACATACTGCATGCTCAGTGGTCCCCAGCAGCCCCTGGGGTGGGGGAGGGAAAGACACAGAGGCTCGCAGATCCTTGAGCACTTCCTACCCCGGAGTCTAGAAGCTATGGCTCCGTTCGTGAATCTGGCTGTTGGGTTCGTCCTTTGCCCAGGACACTGACAAGAACCAACCTTGGACAAGAATTCACCCGGGCAGGAAAGACTCCCGGATCTCTAGGGAGGATGCATGATTTGGGGCTAATAAAAGGGCTTGGTTTGTTACCTTGTGATTAGTATGCCATGGTTCAGAATCGTGGAAGTGTCACCGAGGATGAGAGAAAGTCCCGTTTGCTTGGCCATGTGGGTTCATGGAAATAGCAACATGTTTGGAGTGAATGGGCTTTGGCTTCCGTCCCAGCACTGCTGCTTTGAGACCTTGGGTAAATCACCTAGTCTCTGGGCCTCAGTTTCCTCATCTGAAAAGATTCGAGGATTGTTCTACATGATTTCCAACAGTCCTTCCAGATCTCCACCCACGTTTTCGACTTGAGTTTTGCTTTGCTTACTTAACCGGCCTTATGGTGTTGAGGATTGAGGGTCTGGGAATTCAGGTTGGTTTTTGTTTGTTTGTTTGTTTTTTAGGCAGGTGTTAAGAAGTTTTGACTACCAGACTATACTTTTAGGTGTCTACTTAGTGTGGAGGACTGTGAGGGATCGCAGATGCCATATAAATGGAAGAACTCGTCAGTGCTTTCAGGGAGGGGCAGAAAAATAAACAGGAGCAAAACCACAGTGACTTAAATCATACATAGTAATGTCAACAAGTGTGAATGGCCCACGGTGTATGTACTGTATAGGATATGAAAGTGGTCAGAGCTGGGGAAGGTTAATCAGGAATGACCTTCTGGAGGAGGCTTCTTGTTTCATTATAAGGTAAGTTGGAAAGATAAGGAAATGTAGAGCTTCCTCTTGGCAATTTTCTTGTATGGAGTGAGGCCTAAGTAAGTATGGGATAAGTGAATGTCTGGTTAGACGCCCTTAGCCTCTATTCTACTTTGTGGATGATGGGGGTTATTAACATTAAAAATAAAACTTTCTCTCCCAATTCTCTTATACACTCACGCTGCTTATCTCCTCTGCTGGAATAGAAGGTCCTCTAGTCAGTCAACAAGCCTCTAATAAGTACTGTGAGGATAGGGTCTTCCAGATCTTTGTCTCTTTCCCGGTGCTCAATGTGACTTTTAACAAGGCACTTTTCATGTCTAAACTGGTAAGCGAACTAACTGCCACGACAGCCTCCTGGGGTTGTTCAATTCAACAAACCTACTCAGTGTTCAACAAACATTACTTGCCAAGCGATGACTGTGTTTAGCGCTGGGGATATAAAGGCAGACGTGAAATGGCCCTAGCCCTCAGGGAATTTACACTCTATCGGAGAGATACAGCTTGTGAACAGGAAAGAGAGTGATGAAAGAAGCAATAAAGTGCTTTGAAGAGTGTAGCTGGTGGCCCTTGGGGTGGGAGGCTGAAAAGGGAGGGCACGGAAGGCAATGCTGTTAGGGTCTGGCATTGCACGAATGTGTGACCACTCCCCTCACTCAACACAGATAACAGTTCTTCTCCAGCTTGGGGAGACTGGCCAGAGGCAGAAAAACTTACCCCCTGCAGTCCCTGGTCAGGAGCTTCTCCTTAGCCCTTGGAGGACAGACATTGGCGGTCACTGTGCAGTCACTGGGCACATACTAGCAACTTTGTCAGCGTGACAGAACCTACAAGAGTTTACGTTCCGTTGGTGCAAACTGTGGTCGTCATCTCCATGTGGCGCCAGATATAGACTGGATAAGACCTTGCAGATGACTTAGTCTAACCTTCTCACTTTACAGAACAGAAAACTGAGATCCAGGGGCTGATGAGACTTAGTATCCTAGATCTAAAACTACAAGAGGAAAGGGGAATAGAATAAACATTTATGTAGCACCTGCTGCATACCAGGCACTAAACACTTTACAAATATCATCTCATTTGATCTTTACAACCTTGTGAGGTAGGTGCTATTATTATCCCCCATTTTATAGTTGAGGAACACTGAGCTTCCTCAGTTTTAACAGAGGTTGAGTGACTTACCTGAGGTCATTCAGCTAGTAAGCGTCTGAACACAAATTTGAACTCAGGTCTTCCTGACTCCAGAGAAGGGATTTTAAGAGGTTAGTCTCCTCATTTTAAAGAGGAGAAAGCTGATGCTGACTAAAGTAATGAGAGATATAGGATCATAGTTCTGGAGTCCAAGAAGCTTGATAGGACTTGAGAAAGCAGTGTGATCTGGAATAAGAAAGACCTGGGTTCAAATTGCACTCCTGATACTTTCCTAGCTGTGTGACCCCTGCCAAATCACTTAACTTCTCTGAGACTCCATTTCCTTATCTTATTATTTAGTATCCCCTTATGGGGATGCTGACCGCTCAGAATGCCCACCTCCGAGGGTTGTTTTGAGGCCCAAACAAGATAATGTGAGTAAAGTGTTTTGCGGGCCTTAAAGTGTGATCTAAATGTCAATTGTTGTGGCTAATTGGGAAAAATGCTTAAGGCTCTGGCCAGCAAGAGGCCCACTCGACCTGTTCCCTGGGCTGGTGTGGGAGGGCATGGGATGGCCTCTGTGGTCCTGTAATTCTAGAAGGAGGCTGCTGCAGCCTCTGTATACACAGTAATGGCTCAGGCTTCACTGTTGCATGTCACTAGCTGAGAAGTGACCCTGCCTCCTTTGTTCCTGGGTTCCCTTCAATTTCTCTGGTTGAGCCTGAATCTGCCACTTAGTAGGTGTGTGACCCCTGAGCAAGGCAACCCGGCTTTCTGAACCTTGTTTCTCACTCTGTAAAATGAAAATTTTGGACTAGGCGACTTCCAGGTTCCTTCCAACTCGAAATCTGTGATGTTAGGATCTTTCTGGGCCTCAGTTTCTCATTCTGTAAAATGAAGAGGGTGGACTCCATGGTACCAAACTTAAGAAATAGAGCTATTAATCCATAATAAGAATCCCTGCAGCTGCAGAATAACTTAGTTTTAAAATGTAATGACATTAACATCATGCATTTTTACTAATTTTTGTTAAATATTTCCCAATGACATTTTAATCTGGTTCTGTGTTTGACACCTGTGGGCTGGATGGCCTCTCCAGCTATGATCCTGAGTCTTATCACTTCTCTGGACCTCGGTTTCTTCCTCTAATGGACTAAGCCATTTGTCGTTATTTACTCGTGTCCAACTCTTCATGACCCCGTTTGGGGTTTTCTTGGCAAAGATCCTAGAGGGGTATGCCATTTCCTTCTCCAGCTCATTTGACAGATGAGGAAACTGAGGCAGACGGGCTTAAGTGACTTGCTCAGGGTCACTCAGCTAGTAAGTATCTGAGGCCAGATTTGACCTTGGGTCTTCCTGACTCCAGGCCCAGTGCTCTATACACTGCACCACCCAGCTGCCCTATTGGACTCAATCCATACAGCCCTAAATCTGTGACCCTCTGATGAGGTCCCCCTCCTGTGGTCAGGGCTGCCTTTGCTCTTTACTTACACGTGATTTCACCTATATGTAGATGTCGGTGGGGAGGTCACAACATTGACTTGCCCTGGGTTCTCCTTAGTCACAAGCCCTGAATCCGTCCAGGGCGGGTTCTGCCCATGTCAGCATTTTCTTAGTGGATCCCAGGGATTACAAATGAGGTTGGCAGGGCTCTCCCCTGGAATGCAAAGCTCCTCCTGTCTCATGCTGCTCACTTTCCACCTACCCTGTGATGAAAGCGATCATGGCCTTTAGTAGCTATGATGGATCTTTGAAGGAGAGAGAGCAAAGTATACTAATGATAACTTCTAGGCTGGGAGAACTTTCTTTACAATAACCCCATGAGATAAATAGTTCTGGTATTGTTCCCATTTCACAGCTAAGGAAACTGCCTCAAATGGTAGAACCTCAGAAACTGATGTTTTTATTAGTGGAAGTGGCATGAAAGATGATGTGTTTACCATTTGCTTTGTCCTTGCCCCCTAAGGACCCGGGTTCCTTTCCATGTGATCTGTGGCTCAGACCTTCTGTGAAATGGGAAGAATAGCAGGGATGGCATTTTTTGCCTTTCTTTGTATCCCCAGCACTTAGTGCTGTGCTGGCACGTAGTTCAGCCGACTGACTGATGGGCATCCATCACGCCCCCAGTTATTGAGCAGACCACATTGTCGCAATCACACAGTTGACTCTGTTGGGCAGAAACACAAGATCCGATTGTATTTGTCAGCATGTCATAGCAAACAAAATGCCTCCCTTGGAGTCAAGAATACTTGGGTTCAAATCCTACCTCAGACCTAAGTTGCCCTGAACAGGCAAGTAAACTTTCTTAGCTGAAGTCTCCTCATCAGTAAAGCAAAATGGGGCATTAATATCTATAGCACTTACCTGGCAGGGTTGTTGTGAGGATTAAATGAGATAATCTGTGTAAAACACTGAAGACTTTAAAACTCTGTACAAATGTCTCTTGGGATGCATTGCTTGTAGATTACGAAAAAGAAAAGCAAGTGGTTGAGCACACGACAGATATGGCATGAACACTTGGTTTGTACCTCTGGTGGGACTCCTGGGTTCTTTTGAAGATACAATGTTAAGGATGCTTGTTATTAAGGTCACTATGGTGGCTTGGCTTCTCCAGTTGCGGCATTTTCCTCTGAGAGATTTCTCCTTCTTTTCCCTTACCTCTTGGATTTGGATTTAAGTGAAGCAGTTTCATGCAGAAGTCAAGACATCACCCCATGATGTCATTGGTCCTCTTCGAAAATGAAGGATAAACAACAGCCTTGACCTCTCCTATTCTGTCTCCATCAGGGTTGTTGTATTCTGGCCGAGAGTGGTTTCCGTTATTCCTTTCTAGAAGGAAATGGTTTTGGAACCCCAGAGCCACACTAACAAGAAATACAGGCATCCAGTGTTGGCGCTCACAGTGGCAACCAACCTGATAGAAAACTCTTCTGGAGCCACACTCCACAAATTCTCTACCAGCAACTAGAACTGTGGAATGACACATCAGTCACTTCCCAACAAACAACCTCTTCGTAATAATACCTCCCTATTAAAAACAGTTGAGCAAAGGCACAGGAAATAGGACTGACAGCACATTGTTGCCAACTACATTCTTCCTTTCTCCCCTACCTGGAAAACTAGCTCTTTTAATAAAGAATAAAAAAGAAAGAAGGAAAAAAGCATTATGACTAAACTAACCAACACATTAGCTGAATCTGACAGTCTTCTACCTCTGCAAAAAAAGAGTGAATGGCACTTCCTCATTTCTTTGGGGACAAATTATGTTAAGATATTAATACCACTGAGTATTTGATACAAAGATTCCTCCCTCCCCCTCAATCCATGACTTTTTTCTTATTCTATATGCATTGATTTTGTTCATGCAAAAACTTGCATTATGTATTATAGCGTCTAGTTTGACTTTTATAACCTCTGATCTCATGTCTGCTTATTAAATATTTTTCCTCTATCTAGTGCCTTAAAAGATATAAATCCCCATTCTCTTCTATTTTGGGGGGAAGGGCTTACTTTTTGTATTTAAGGAATGAGTAATTGAATGAATGAAAAAGCATTTATTTAGTGCTTTCTCTGTGTCAGGCATGAGGTGTGTGTGGTAGGTCTGGGTCAGAATAGATATGGCAAATTCTCACCAATCAGAAGTTCAGGGTGAGAGCGGCAGTACAAGTTTGGGGGACAAGTTTGCTTACTTATTTGAAATTTATTGTGTTATACAATTACAGGAGCCAGCCTAAATCTCTGTTTTGACCAACTGCTTTCCAGTTTTCCTGGAAGTCCTTTTTCTGTGTCTCCACCAAATTCTTTCATGAGTGTGATGTAGCCACAAACACTGCCTTGATGAGCTGAACTGGCTTCTTGATGGGCAAGGTCAGCAGATGTCGCAGCTGTTGCTCTGACTTCTTGATAGATTCACCTGCTGTGGTTACCAGCAGATTCATCTGTGGAGTTGCCACGTCTTTGGTGACTTATTTCAAAGATCATGTATAACATGATGAATATGAGGGCACCTACTATCAGAAAAGAATAAACACAGGAGACAAAAGAAATAGAGGTGTCATGTATTCACGGCCACATGGCGTCAAGGTGGAAAAGAGAGAAGGCTGATGACCCTCTCCCACCCAGAGGTCCACAGCACTTCTTCTTCCTTCCAAGCCAGGGAAGAGAGGGAGAGATTGTCTTCTTCTCCTTTTATAGGCCCACTCAGGTCTGATTTAGCCTCCAATTAAAATACTTTTTATCACCATTCAGTAAAAGAACAGGAACCAGAGTGTACGTTTACCTGCTCTGAGGTGGAAAGAAGGGCTCCTCCATCCTACACTCTGGAAGCCTCCACAAACGTCAGCACCTGGCGTGGTATATTACCCGTGGTCTCAGGAGCCTCCTTAGCGGGCCCCTCCATGACACTTCCACACTGTCAATGGGTGAACTGTCCATTTAGTTCTACATTCTTTGTTCCCTACACCTTCATCTATCTGCATTTTCTTCTTTTATGTTGTTTCCTAGAGTTGTTACATTCATAAACCCCACTTTGTTCAGCCATTCTCCGCCTGCTGAACGTTAAGTTTGCTTCTGGTTTGCCACTATGACAATGAATGATTTCTGAGTCTGTTTGCATAGCTATGGTCTTTCTTCCCTTTTTATTGCATCCTAGCAGCTGGCTCTCTGGGGCAAAGGACTGGCCAGTTTCATAATTTACTGGACTGTGGCCAGATTAAGGTATAGAAGGATTGCACCGATTCCCAATTCTAACTAGGATAGTTCTAGTTACAATTCTAGTAGGATAGAGTCTGCTTCCCTATTGGCTCTGCCAGCAATGACCTGTTTTGTTTTTTTTAAAGGAGCATCTCAATTTGACAGGTAAATGCATTCAAAGGAAGTTTCTCCCCCCAGAGTTAATTAAAATAATTCCCTCATTTTACAAGCTCGTCATTGTAGCGGAAGTGGGATGGTTCTGGATTTGGCGTCTACAGCTATAAGAAACCTTTGAGGTTTCTAGGATGCAGCCCCTCCATTTTACAGATGAGGACACTGAGGCCCAGGGAGGGCAAATGACTTTTGGGATCCTAGACCTAGAATTGGGAGAGATCTTAGAAGCCACCTTGCTCAACCTCTGCATTTTATGGATGGGATAACTGGGGACTGGGGTTCAAATACTCCCATTGTATAGATGGCTCATTGTAGGTGCTTAATAAATGTTTGTTGATGATTGATTGGTTTGTCACATTCCCTCTCTGGGCTTCAGTTTTCTCATCAATAAGGAGGGAGAACTAGATGGTTTCTTTGGTTTCTTCTAGTCTAAATTTATGGTCCTGTGACTTATAAACAAGGGAGAAAGGTGGTTCAGTGGTTGGAGCATCTGGCCTGGACTCAGGAAGACTCATCCTCCTGAGTTCAAGTCTGGCATCAGACACCTACTAGCTGTGTGACCCTGGACAAGTCACTTAATCCTGTTTGCCTCAGTTTTCTCCTTTGTAAAATGGCAAACCACTCCAGTATCTTTATCAAGAAAATCCCAAATGGAGTCACAAAGAGTCAGACACGACTGAAAAACAAGGAAATTTTTTTTGCTAATAGTTTATATTTTATTAACAGTATTAATATCTTAATGCCACATTTTAAAAGAAAAATAGTAGTAATGATTATAGTTTTTACTTTTCATCTCCAAATCCAAACATATATTGTCCAGGATGAAGATAAAAGAGGTCGAACAGATTCAAAAACTAGACCTTGGTTCTCAGTACAGGTTATCTGAGGACTTTCACTGAAGAAACCAAAAATTAAGTCAATTTGAAATAACCTTGCAGAAGGTCGGGCTGTTTTACCATGGGCATGGTGCAGTGGCAGTAATTTTGGGTTTAAAGTCAGAGAAACAAGATTCAAATTCTAGCTCCAGCATTTATATGGTCTTATCTTCAGTACCCCCTTCTGACCCACTGTTTACTCATCTGTAAATGAAAAGGTTGAATCAGATGTCCTCTGATGTCCCATCTAGCTTTAAATATATCATACTCTGCTGTTATAAAGACAAGAAGTACTAGGATGTACTTTTGTTTAAAGGAACAGTTTTCCAAACTTTGGCTTCTATAGTTTCTAGAATAATGATGGCTCACGTTTACATAGCACTTTCAGATTTACAAAGCCCTTCTCCCCCAGGCGACATTTGCCAGAGAGATCTCCTTGGAGATAGCCGGCACTATCATGATATAACAATTGTATCTCTATTTCCTACCAGATGATAGACTTCATTTACAGAATGATAATCCCAGCAGAAGGTAAGTTCTTTGAGGTCAGTGACTCTTTTGTGTTTAACCTCTGAGTCCTCTCTTCCATCCATCTTTCAAATTGTGATCACAAGCAGCTGCGGCACTCCACAGCCGTTCCTAGATTTCAGCTTCCCAACACTGTGCCATATTGGTTTATTGGATGTTGGCAGACCAGAGATAACAAGGCGCCACATTCACAGGCGGGCAATCTTGAGACAGGATTTTAAACAAATTTGAACTCAGTTCTTCCTTGTGTTGAGACTATCTCTCTCCAAAATGATAACGATAATAATAATAATAGCTAATATTTATATAGAACTTTAAGGTTTGCAAAGTACTTTACATTTTTATCTCATTTGATAAAGGGGGAAGTAACAACTTGGTGGGTACTGGTGGTCAGGTCTTCACTATTGACTGTAGAAAGGGATATTAAGTTGATTGTAGTATGTAATGCACCAGCCCCTTCTGACTAGAAGACCCCAGTGCTCCTGCATTGGTAATACCTTTCCCAAAGAGTTTCATGGTTGACCATTAACAGAGTAATTGCCCTGGCTCCTCAGATGGGTACTCTGCCCAAGAGGAGAACACAGGGGTTTGTAGCCTTGTGTATTGAGATCTGGGAGAGATCTTAGGGGCCACCTCATCTAACCCTCTTCATTTTATGAAGAAGAAACTGAGACCCAGAGAACTTGGGTCACTTGCCCAAGATCATAGGGTGCTGGTTTTAAAGAGAAGAGGGATCTCGGAGCCACATTTCTTGGAGGACAACACTGAGACTCTGAAAAAAAAAAATCATAGACACAAGGAAGGTCTCCCTGAACTAAAATTCTTCTTCCAAGTCATTCCGGCTTCCTGGCAGAATCCCTGCTGTGGCCTCAGCCCCCTCAGGGCTCCAGCTGCTGCATTTACACTTCTTATTCCTTCCTCTCTTTCTCTCTCTCTTTCTCTCTCTCTTCCTCTCTCTGTCTCTGACTCTCTCTCTCTCTCTCACACACACACACACACACACACGTACACATACATACATACTTTCTCATACACACTCCACGCACATATACATACACACTCACACATGTACTCTCTCTTCTTTTTCTCTCACACATATATACATTCTTATACACACATTCTATTTTTCCCTCACACATACACTCTCTTCTCTATCACACACATACACACATACTATCTCACAAATACTCTCTCACACACACACTTTCCTTTTCTCTCTTACATGCACACACATATACACTTATACACAATACCCTCTCTCACACACATATACACACTCTCTCTTCTCTCACTCTCACACTCTTCTCTCTCTTATACATATGCATACACACACTTTGTCACACATACATACTCCTTCACATATACATATATACACACACATTCTCTCTTCTCTCTCTCACACACACACACAATACACACTCCTTTTATCTTTTTCTCACACACATATACACACACATTCTCTCTATTCTCTTATACACACATACTTTCTCACATACATACTTTCTTGTCTCACACACGCACAAACACACATATACACATATAAACACTCTCTTCTCTTTCACATACATACTCTCTTACATACACACTTTCTTTCTTCTCCCTCTCTTTCTCATACACACATGTACACACACACACATACACTCTCCCTCTTTTTCTAACTCTCCTCCCTCCCCCCAGTCATACACACACACACACACACACACACTCACTCTCACTCTCTCTCTCACTCTCTCTCCCCACTGGCTCCTCCTACATGTCCCTGCCCCCTCTCTCACCTAAGAGTTGCTGCCTTCCTGGGTAAACTCGTTCGGTAAGGAAGCCTCCTGGACTCTTTCCATGAATTCAGGTGGCACTCATTTGCATAAATGTATACCATTTGCATTCTCTTTTAGGAAAAACCCAAGCTCAAAGAGTGTGTTCTCTTCTTTCCCAGTACAATGCATCTAAGAATGGCCACCCTGAGCAGGGAGTGCGGCCTTTGGTGATGGGGGATTGGTTGATGGTGGGGGTAGGACCTGCAGGATGTTCTGAGTGTGGGTTCTCAGTTCTGCAGGTCTGGAACCTCAATGCTAAGCTGTGACAAAGCATCCTGGTCTTAGGATCATAGCATTAGAGCTGGGGGGGGGGGGGGGGCCCTGGAGCTCATGTAGTCCACACATCTCATCTTACAAAAGAAACTTAGGCACTGACATAATAAGTAGCTTGTCCAAGGTAACAGTTCCACAAGTGATAATGGCAGAGCTAGGGTTTGAACCTGAGTCCTTTGACTCCAGATCCAGCATTTTTTCTAGCATGGATCAGACATTAGGATGATCGCCTCCTCGCCCAGGCCAAAGAACTTCATGTTAAAATGGTCACTGGATGAGATGTCAGAAGAAATTCTAATCCTGGGTCTGTAGAATGGGGATAACCACATGGGCTCTGCTGACCTCACAGGCTTGATGCAAGGGTCATTGACAAGCAACATGGACGTTGAGGTGGCTGGGCAATAGCTAAGTGTCAATCAAACCTATGATGGTATTATCATGGCGGCTGGAAAACCAATAAAATAACACAGGGTAATGAGTGTGAAATTTGGAGTCAGAAGACCTAGCTTTAAATCCCTTCCTGGCCTTAGTGCTCATGTGACTTTGGGCCCCGCCCCTTCCTCACTTTGGGCCAAACTTCCTCAGCTTGAAAATGAGGAAGTTGCCAAGATAATCTACAGTTCTCTCCAATGCCTCTCAATCTATGACCCAGTGACAAAAACAGCTGAATGATATGAGCAGCACATGTGTGTCTGTTTGCCAGTCCCACCCCAGGATACTTTCCTACATGGGAAAATCAAAGGGAGGTGAGAAGAACATTGGAATGTATGCAGTCAGAGCAAGGAAGATGCTAATTAAGGGATAAGCTTGTGAAGAAACAGCCCCAGTCTAGGAATGGGCAGCCAGTCCAGGCTCGGTGGTCTTTTTCTCTGTTCCCTAATAAGCACATGCTCCACTGATGGGACAGTAGCTTTTCTTGTCCATCCCTGCCTCTCCATCTGTCCATCAGCTCTTCCTAATCTCCAGATCTCAGGCCAGTCACAGTAAAAAACAAAGGAATCTGCTATCTGTGTAGATCTAGAAAGGGTACCTTTTAGGAAAGAAAAGCTGGGAATTTTGCTGCTGGGAGGTTCAGTTTTGAGTGGTTGGCCTCTTCTTTCCTAGGGCCCTTTCTTTCCCAAGTCTGCCCAGGTCATCTGTGGGGTTCCTATCCTCTGGTTTGGGTCCCCTTCCCTCTGGCCAGGATAGAAGACCCACCATCTATTTCTCTCCAAACTCCTCAGTCCCAGCATCCCATAGAGCCATTCAGGATCTTGTGACTTCCTCGAACCACACCAGAAGTGCTCTGGTTGTTTCAGAATGGATGCTTAATAGGTGTTTGCCAGTTGGAATTGAATTTCAACATGCCTTGGCCTCTGATTGTCTGCAGCCAGGGAGGGTGTGCCTTTGCCTCCCACAGAGCCTGTCATTGTCTCGAGCTCCCAGTCCCAAATGGGGATAATTACCTTGAATCCTGATAGAATGAGCTTTGAGCCCAACTCAGATGCTCAAATGGACCCATGATCCCCTCCATGTGAATGTGCCATCCGGTGATGCAGGTGGCGTCTTGGGCAGCTCTCCTCTCTATCCTCCCATCAGTTCCCTGCACCATGGTGGAGGCCTGCCTCGGTTTCCCCAGTTGTCACAAGGACACCAGCAGATCTCTTGGTCTGCCCACTCTCTGTCAGCCTCGCCACACGATCAGCCCGTCTCCTTTTTCTTTCATACATTTCTCTGATAGCATCCTTTGCTCCAAGTCTCCATGGAGTTCTTCATAGGTCAGATGTTACAGCCGAAGCTGTCTCTCCATGGCCCATGACTGTGGTCACCATCTTCAGTTCTTCTGACTGTTGTATTCCATGTCTTAAAGCAGGATGACAGCACTTGCCTCTGCTTTAAGTGACCTTGGGCAGTTCGCTTAAACTGGGCCTCAGTTTCCCTATCTTTCAAAAGAGGGGGGTGGGACTAGATGGGCTCTAGAACATTCCGGAAATGTTTAGGGAACAGCTAGCTTGAGTGGAGGTGAGACCATGTAAGTGAGGGTTATGTGGAATCAGTCTAGATGGAGAGGCTGGAGCCAGATTGTGAACAACATTAAATACTGAATAGAAGTTTGAATTTGACACTTGAGGAAGGGGGGTCCACTTCACCATCCATCCCGTTGCTCTGTGTAGAGTCCCAGTGACCAGTACAAATCATGGCAATGATTTGTAGCAATTTTCTATAATTCATTAAGGTTTACAAAGTATTTTCTTCCCAATTATCCTATTAGGTAGGTCATGTGAGTAAATGTGCCCATTTCATAGATGAAGAAACTGAGTCCCAGAAGTGGAATGTGACTTGCCCAGGATCACAGAGCTCATAGAGCTTAGTGGCGAACCCATGGTCTCTGACTTATCATTTCAGTGGGTTTGAGAGATGACCTCGATGATCTAATGTTATGTTGTGTGTGGTTTTGACAAGCAAGAGCTGGAGCCTTCCACTAAGGTTTCCTAGGAGAGATGGGCAAAGAGCTGGACTTTGAATAAGGCAAGAAGCATGGAGAGTCTTCCAGGACCTCAAAGGTGATTAATATATTACTCACAAAGTTAGTCATTTCTATCATTCACCACATTGTGGTGGAGCAGGGACCTAGCGGGACGTCTGCATCATTCACCAAGCCTACTGTTGTTATTTTCAAGCAACCTATGGCTCCTGCTGAAAAGGGAAAGGGAAGCCCCGCTGTTTCTTTGAGAATCTTGTAAATGCCTCAAGGAAGAGAGGATTAACTATTATATTCATTGTTTAAACGCCAAGGTGCTTAAAAATAATTGACCAACCTCAGCTCAGAGCTCTGGGCTCTGAGTTCATTTGGCAAACACTTTTACTGGCGTCCAAGCAGATTTCCGCCCTGCAAGATTGTTGGTGCTAGGAGCCTAGGTTTCAGCTCTAATTGGTCTCCTTGCTTCCAGCCTTCCTTCCCATTTTACAAATAATGAAACTGAGGCCCAGAAATGTCGGATGAATGGTCTGTATCAATGCTGCTGCATCAGTGCTTAATAGACTCACACATTTAAAGAAGGAGGGAACCCTGGAGATCTTTGAGTCCAACCCCCTCATTTTAGAGATGAAGAAAATGAGGCCCAGAGAGGGGAGGGACTAAGCATTTATAAGATGTCTACTATATGCCGGGCCCTGTGTTATGCATTTTTTACAATTATCTCATTTGATCTCACAACAACCATTCGAGGGAGATGCTGTTATTATCTCTATTTTACAGTTCAGGAAACTGTGGCAAATAGAGATTAAGTGACATCCCCAAGGTCACACAGACAGTATGTAGCAGAGCTGGGCTTTGAATCTAGGTATACCAACTCCAAATCCCATGGCCTTTCCATTATACCATCTTGCTTCTCATACTCAAACACTCCAATGGCTCTCTGAGCTCACCTTTGAGCATGTTTCCTCCAACAAGGCAGATGTCAGCCCATTCAGGGCTGCCTAGACTGTATGTTCTCTCAGGTTTGCCACAGAAATTGTGCCCAAAACTCTGGAAGGCTTCCTCTGTTTCTCCTGGCATTGTGATGGGGCCAGGGGAACACACCAACTGTCCACCTGTCATCCCTAGGCTTTGACTCAATCCACGTTATGAATAACAAAACTGGGTCTCTTCAGAGTAAAGTGAAAACATGAGCTATTTCTCCAGCAGTTTTGGAGTTTGAAGCACCAGAGCACCTGCTCTCTGTTTCTGTGTTTTAGGTGGCTGGGTTTTTGAGGGAATTTAAAGACTTGATTATGGTCTACCAAATGTCAAGGAACTCTTTTAAAATTTTATTTATTTTTGCAAGCACTTATTATTCTTCTCTCCCACGGCCTCCCCCATTGAACGATTAAAAAACTAGCAACAAAGCCCTCCTTACAAATATTCATAGTCCGTTAAATTCTCTGGTTGGCCATATCCCAAAATGTATGTCTCACTCTGCATTTTAGGGCCCATTAGCTTTCTGGCAAAAGGTGGTGGGAATCTCATCTTCAGCCTTTGGGTCTGTGGCTGGGCATCACATTGACCAGAGTTTTAAAGCCCTTCAATGTTGTTTTTCTTCATTATGAGTTGATCATTGTTTAAATTGTTCTTCTAGTCTGGGTCACCTCTCTTCAAATCCTAGAGTTCGTAGAGGCCAGTTGCCCTGAGACTCCCAATTCATCATTTATTATAACACAATTGAATTCCATTGTATTCTTATACCATAAATTGTTTAGCCATGGGTGGAACCCCTTTGTTACAATTTGGGGCTACTAGGAAAGGAGCTGCTACCAGTATTTTTGCATATGTGCAACCCTTTTAATCTCCTTCCAGTATAGATCCAGCAGTAATACAGCTGCATCAAAGGGGATGCATACACTTTCTAGGTATGGTTCCATATTGCTCTCTAGAAGGGTTGACCAATTCACAGTTCCACCAAGAAGGCACTAGTATGCCTGTTTTACCACAGCCCCTCCAGCATTTGTCATTTAAGGACATTTAATATTTAAAGATAAAATTTCAACTAGGTGATGTGGTAGAGTGCTGGACCAGGAATGAGGAAGACCTGAGTTCAAAACCTGCCTCAGACATTTCCTGGTCTAGTCACTTAACTTTTCTCACTGTCACATTCCCTATCTGTACAATGGGAATGATAATTGTACCTCCCTACTGTATCCTGGGCCATCTCTAGTTGTCCTGATCTATATCTGGCCACTGAACCCAGATGGCTCCAGAGGAGAAAGTGAGGCTGGTGACTTTGCACAGCCCTCCCTCACTTAAATCCAATTCACTTGCATGTCATGGCATCACCTCCCTGATGTCATGGTCCTATTGGAAAACTGAAGGGCAAACCATACACAGTACCTATCTCCCAGGTTTGTTGTGAAGATTAAATGAGATAATATTTGTAAAGTATTTTGCAAAGCTTAGAGCACTATTTAAATTCTAGTTACCATTGTCGTTGTTATTATTTTTATTAGTCATGGCCACACAGTGGAATCTGTCCTGAGGTTGAACTCAGTGGCCCCATGGGCTCTTTCTAGCCCTCAATCTAAGATCCCTCCCCACCAGAAACCTAATTTCGGCAGCGGGTGAGCCCCTTGTATGGTTCTTATAACTAAATTAAGGCCAGTGTCTGCTTTCTGGCATAAGACAAGGCATACTGATAGGGAAGTGAATGAATGAATAGAAACAGAATATTTCGTCATGGAAATCCAATTTTTGAGGCGCTCCTGGAGGAGTGTAGCATGGTGAATGTGTATTGGGGGTAGGCCAGCTTCCTTGACAGGAAGTGAGGACTTACTACTAATTGATTAATTACTCGGAGCCAGACGGCCCAAATGCTTCCTTAAGGCTCATTTCAATTTCTTTTCTTTTTTCAAACTGACACAACGAGAGACTTTGACACTGTTGTGTATGTCACTGGTTGAAGTTCAGGTTTAATGATCTTTGGGGTTTTATCCCCTAATAGGTGGTTTTTACATGTGACTAGAACTTAGTACACAGAGTTGGAAACTAGTCATAATATAAAAAGTGGGTGTAAGGTCTGTCCTATTCATCCCAATACATAGGGCACCCCAGGCTCGAACTAAGATATTTCTGCCATAGAGCTCTTGAGATGCTTCTACTACAATGGAAAGAGTATTGGTTTTGGAGCCAGAGGAACTTGGTTTGAATTCCCTCTCTGTCATTTACTGCCTCTGGGACCCTGGGCAAATTTCTCAACTTCTCTGGGCCTCAGTTTCTTCATCTGTAAAATGAGGGGATTGGACTAGAGAACTTCTCATTTCTAGCTGGGTTCTCCCAGTTGTAAATCTGTGATTCCATGATCTGTCTTCAGGAAAGTGCGGAGAACCAAGGCTTGTGGAATGGACCTTGAGTCTAGCCAGCAGAGGGCAGGAGCCACCCAGCCATTGTCCACTCTTCCCTGAGTCCTGGGGAGAATAAAATAATGGCCACTGGGAAAAAGGCCTTTATGTAGTAACCCACCAGAGGAGGCTTGGATTTCCCAGAAGTAGATGGTTGCCGTGCTGAAGCAATGGGCTGTTTGCCCACTGGGAGTCAGAGAGCAGGTCAGGTCTTCGGGAGAGTCACCAGCCAGTCTTCCTGTGGTTCTTGAAGGTGATGTCCGGCTCTCTCCATCTAGTGATGACATTGCTATATGTGAGCTTGCTTGTAGTCAAAAGCTCCCCTTTGTCCCTGGCAAAGATGATTGTCCCTGGCTGCTTCTCTGAGATCCCGAGATTTAGGTGCAATTATTTCTCACCATTTTGACTTCTGGTTGTAATGCCCCCTTCCCTCCAGCCTTACTCCCATGCTTCCCCATGCTGGAGAGTTGGCCCCAGCCTCATGAAGGCTGTTCCAGGTGAATACCAGAAGCCTTAATTAGGTGACTGGGCTGCTGTGTCCTGGGGACATCTTTCCCCCGGGACCAGCCACAGCACTTAATATAGCACTTGTGGTATAATATTGTGTATTGCAGAACAGTCATCTCTGTATTCCTTGGCTTAGCACAGTGTCTGGCAAAGAGTAGGTGCTTAATAAATGCCTGTCGACTTGACTTTAATATTATCCCCCTGCTAGACTAGTTCCACATGGGCATGGCTGTGTCTCATCTGGCATGGAGGTTCATGGGATCATAAATTCAGAGCAAAAAGAAATCTCAGAGCTGTGTGACTCTGGGCAAGTCACTTAACCCCAACTGCCTACAAAGAAAAAAAAATTAAAGACAAGAAGAAATCTCAGAAGCCATCAAGTCCAACCACCCCATTTTACAGATGAGGAAACTGAGACACAGAGAGAGCGAAGTTAAGTGACTTGCCTAGGATCACACGACTAGCGAAATATCTGAAGCAGGATTTGAACTCGAGTCTTTGTGATTCCAAAGCCCAGTGCTCTATCCCCTGAGCACCTCAATGCCAAGTAGACACCTGTTAAACATATCTTAGATGGAGGCAGCATGGCAGGACAGAGTGACGTTCGAGTCGAGAAGGCTGGGGTCCAAATCCCACTTCTGACACTTACTAGCTGTGTGACCCTGGACATGTAACCTTTCTCAGTCTCGGTTTCCTCATCTGTAAAATGAAAATAATAGCAGCACCTAGTTCCCAGGGTTACTATAAGGATCAAATGAGATAATATGTTAAGCACCTTGCAGAACCTTTAAAAGTGTAACATGAGATATTGTTACTGTTTATTTGAGATAATAATGATAACTGACACATATGTGGCTTTTGTACTATTGTAACTGTTTGGGTTAATAATAATAACTGACACATATGGGTCACTTTAGACTTTATTTAATTTGCTCATCACAACAACCCTGGGAGGGAGAGGCTATTATGATCCCCATTTTACAATTGAGGAAACTGAAGGACAGAAAAGTAGTTAAAAGTGGCTTTCCCAGGATCACACAATGAATGTCAGAAGTGGGATTTGAACCCAGGTTTTCTTGACCCCCGATCCAGCATTCAATCCACTATACAGTGTTGCCTCCAAAAGGAAAGGTCAAGTCGACTCAGTCAGTCAACCAGCATTTATCAGGTGCCTACTATGCACCAAGTGATGTGCTTAACACTGGGGATACAAAGAAAGGCAAATTAAAAACCAGTCCCTGCCCTCAAGGAGCTCCCAGTCTAACAGGGGAGATGAGATACAAACAAGACATCTACTGGCTAGACGGGGATAGTGTCAGCAGGGAGGCGCTAGGATTAAGGAGCGTTGGGCGAAGGCTTCTTGCAAAAGGTCAGACATTAGCCGAGCCGTAAAGAAAGCCAGGAGTTGGAGATAAGATGGATGGAGGGGAAGTCAGCAAGGCAGCCTGGCCTGGTTCAGAGAGGCCGGCCTCCAAAAGGTTGGATTCCCGGTGAGGAGCTTTTTCAGCCCCATCTCAAGAGTGTATATGCAAAGCCTGTGGGTTCGGGATCTGTCTCAATAAAGGCATCATTAACAAAACAAAAAATCAGGATCCTGGGCAGTCAGGAGGTGCCTACCCCTGGGTATTGGGGGAATCTGTCATCCAGCTTTCACGATCTTAATATTATATCACAAAGACTTGGATTCAAAGCTCTGAAGGCTCAAGATAACAATTTTCTCTATTGTTCTTCGTCCTCATCTGGGAGAAGGCTTAATTACAAGCTTACTGGCATTTAAGGGAAAGATCTTCTAAATCTTAGAAAAACTGGCAGTTCCCTGGAGTCCCTAAATCGGGAGGTGTGTGGGAAGCCTTGTGGCATGTGGTTTAGCTGGAATAGGAAGCTGGTTGGCAGACGCCTCCAGTACCCAGGGAAGGGTACCGCTCTTTCTTGTCATTCATTTGCAAAATAGGTGGAGCTCTGAGGAATGATCCCATGTGGGAAGATGGGAATGAGGTGATACTCTTCAGACCACTCACAGAGGAACACTTTTGTCTGGTGCTTGTGGTCACTGTGTTTAGAACCACAGCAAAATCCCCAAGTCTTCTACTGGAGAATGTCTTCATTTTCAGATATTTTGTTATCGAGTTGTTTCAGCCATGTATGACTCTCCTCAACCCCAACTGGGGTTTTTTTTTGGCAGAGATACTGGAGTGGTTTGCCGTTTCCTTCTCCAGCTCATTTTATAGGTGAGGAAACAGAGGCAAACAGAGTTAAGTGACTTGGCCAGGGTCACACAGCTAATAAATGTCTGAGACCAGATTTGAACTTAGAAAGATGGGTCTTCCTGAGTCCAGGGCTGGCGCTCTGTGCACTATGGCGCCCCCAGCGGTCCCTTTGAAATGTTAGCAGGTCTCAAATGTTGAGTTTTATGAACATTTACAAGGTGTGCTTCCTGCTCATTAAAAAGCATCAGCTTTCAGTAGAAAAAAGGATTTCTTTTAAAAAAAGAAAGGGTCAGAAGAATGTGTTCCTATGGTTTCCTGGTCCCCCTTCTTCTCTTTCCCATTTTAAAAGAGGGGGGATTCAGAAAGAGCTCTTGGCTCCAGTGAATGAAATTTTTAACTTCACTTACTTTCTTTGGGTTGGAATTTTCTTTGGAAAAGCTAGGTGGTACAGTGGATAGAGCAATGGGGTCCTAGAGTCCGGAAGGCCTGAGTTCAAATCCAGCCTCAGACACTTACTAGCTGTGTGACCCTGGGCAGGTCGTAACTGTAAAACGAACTGGAGAAGGAAATGGCAAACCAGCCCAGTACCTTTGCCAAGAAAACCCCAAATGGGGTCACAATGTGTCAGACACATGTGAAAAACAACTAAACAACAACAACAAATATTGCTTTGGGGATGTAGAGGATGGAGTGCAGTTTCCAGGCCGTACCTTCCCTATTCTGACAAAGTAGTGTGTGTAAAAATTTTGAAAAGAGTATTTATGTAGCTGAGATAATGAAAGCTACTGATGCTCATTGACTTAAGCTTCGTCATAACTGATAGTTTGGAAAAATGTCAGCTTCAGTTTCCTCATCTGTAAAATGGGTACAATGACATTTCTAGAACCTACCTCATAGGGATGTTGTGCACCTTGGTTCAGATAAGGTATAAAGGACTTCAGAAACCTTAAAATGCTATATCAATGCTAAATTATTACAAGACACCAAATTGTCTCCCAGAATCATTGGCCCAACTCATAGCTCCCACTTAGTGTATTAGTATGTGAAGGTTCTTAGTAAATGGGAGAAAGGGGCTGCTCAAATCTGGGTGGACATTCAGTAGACTTTCTTCCCTTCTTTTTGAAGCCTTCCCTATAATTCTTCTCTAAATCCTAGTAAAAGCAGTCGTGTTCACAAAGGCACAAAGGTCCTTTTACCATGGAGTTTGGCAGCTGATGTAACGTGCCTGAGGATTTATGTACACTGGGAGCCTCTTGAAGGAATTCCCAGGGCTCCCTACAGCCAATGGCACCCACCGCCTGGTTTCTACAGAGCCTTGATGTGGCAGTAGAGCTAAAAGGAAGGTTATTCCCTCCATCTCAGCTTGGGAGAACCCAAAATGGGCCTTTGGATTTAGAGCAGAAGCAGATTCTTGGCTGCATAAAGGATTTCCCTCTCTTGCCATGTAAGGATGTGCAAGGCCCCTTATTCTCCAGCTGCATTTGGTAGCAGGATACCCCGTGTGTGTATATGCATGTGTGTGTGTGTGTGTGTGTGTGTGTGTAGTCCAGCTTGGAATTTTTCCGATCCAGCTGAACAAATATTCTTTTGATTAATTTCTAGGTGTTGGGGTGCCCTTTGGCTGCTCCCCCAACACCCAGGTATCTATGCACTCTCCTGAGTACACACATCCCCTGTACAAAAGTAGCTTTGTTTACTCCCACTCCTTACGCCCAGACTCCCCAGCCAATATTTATCTCGTGTCAGCAGCATATGATGCCTAGAGTTGTTAGAAAGTGCCTGGTGTTGGCTTGGTTAAGACATCAATGAGAACACACATGAGGCAAATGAAGCAGAATTCTTCATGCTTGGTGACAAGGCCTCGGTTCCTGGTCTCAGTCTCCAGCACTGGGGCCCTCAGCAGTGCCAGCCAGCTAGACAAATAACTTCTCAAACGCAGCCTGGAGAAAATCTTGGGTTCTATTGACTTAGGGGGAGAGACTCAGACTTGTAAATAAAAGGTCTGACAAAACCAATGGGCAGAAATATTTCTGCTTGTATTTTAGAACTCCAGGGTCTCACACGTTTGAGCATCTTCTTGTGGTAGAATGAATTGAAAACCTTGGGTTTATGGCATTGGTTGAGAACCAGGTAAATTAAATGTGGAGGGAAGAAAAAACTAGTGGCCTTGGGACCTTTCCATGAAACCATGGTTAACATAGACCACCTTGCCAATGTAATTAAAAACATTTTTGTAAGTGTGAGTGGACTGGAGGATATTGCAAATGAGGAATTATGCTGGAGAAATGGAAAGGATAGAAACATGCATACATAATACATAAAAATACATACATACATCAACATATAAAAAGGATCTGTGATGTCAGAGATTTGGGGGTACCCTCCCACAATGCAGATCACAACCCATCCATACCTGCCTATCATCCACCATGACTCTTGTCCATGGTCTCCCATAGATTCACCACAACGAGTCTGTCCAACATACTGAAGGCTTTCCTCACTTTGTCTGAACAGCTCAAAGATCAAGTGAGATTTCTAGGTTTTTTTCATTATATAACTATCTTTTTATTTTTATTTTCCCCAGTTACATGTAAAAACAATTTTTAACATTCGTTTTTAAAACCTTCAGGTCCAAATTCTCTCTCTTCTTCCCTTCCCATCCCCCACCCCTGTTGAGAAGGCAAGCAATTCGATATAGGTTATACATGTGTAGTCATGCAAAACATTTCCATAATAGTCGTGTTGTGAATGAAAACATAAGTAAACAACAACAAACCCAAGAAAAATAAAGTTTAAAAAAGTCTGCTTCAAGCTGTGTTCAGACACCGCCAGTTCTTTCTCGAGGTGGATAGCATTTTTCGTCCTAAGTCTTTCAGAGTCGTCATGGATTGTTATATTGCTTACAACAGCTAAGTCCTTCACAGCTCATCATCTTACAATGTTGGTGTTACTTTGTACACAGCACATTTCACTTTGTATCAGCCCGTGCAAGTCTTTCCAAGTTTTTCTGAGAGCATCCTACTCATCAAAACGTGATAAAGTACTTAGCACAGTGCCAGGCACATAGTAGGTGCTTACTAAATGTTAGCTGACTTTTTGATGGACATTGCAGGATGGCATCCCCTAAAAAGACACTGGTTTTTGGAATCAGAGAACTGGGTTTGAATTCCATTACTTGTTCCAAAATCTTGGGCAAGTTACTCTGAGACTAGGTTTCTTCCTCTTTAAGACAGGGGCAACATTTATACTACCAACTTCACTGGATTGCCGTTGGGGGTCAAAGCAGACAATTCATAGAGACGCTTCATAAGCCATAAATCTTTGTCTGTCATTATTTATAAGGTAATGAAAGGAACACATTCATCCTAGAACCATGGCTACAGTCTAAAAGCAAAAATGTTTTTAGTTATGTCGGTTGTATAGGATTTGCTTCAGTGGAGCCTGAAATTTTGAAAGGGTTTTCTGTTTCTCAGATCTCACAAGCTACTCTCACCCTTGCATTGAGGGTGGTAAGAAAACTTCCAAACCTTTACAAGATAAACTATTTCTTGGGTTTTGATCTCAAGGCCCGGTGTTCTCCCAGTGTTTAGCTTAACTCAACTTGGCACCAGTTTTATATTTTACTTCCTCCATGGGACTGCTGGGAAAAAGTAATGATTTAGGTTAGTCTGCAATATATGTAAGTGTGGGCTACTCTTCATTTATAAGCTCCGCACAGCTGCCAAAATTAATATTCCTAAAGCATAGGTCTGACTATTTGGCTTTCCTGCCCAAGAACTCTAAGTATTCCTTATTACCTTGAAGGTAAAATACACACTCTTCTTTTGGGTCACTTAAAGGCTTTCACAATTGAGCTCTGACCTACCTACCTTCCAGGCATATTCCATGTTATTCCCCCTTATACACTCTACTCCATTCTTGCCAAGATGGAATCCCTACATACAATATTCTGTTTCCTACCTACTAACCTTTGCCTTGGCTGTGCCCATGCTCTGAATGCTCTTTCTTCTCCCATTCACCTATTAGGTATTCCTGGCTTTCTTCAAGTGCTAAGCTCCTGTGCCACTTGCCGATTCTCACAATTGTTAGAGCTCAGCCCACAAAGCACAAAATCACTTTGTATTTACTTAACTCAGTGCAGACTATTCTCTCTCTATCCCCTTTGGAATGGAAGCTCTTTGAGGACAGCTATGTGCTTTTAAGGGCAGCTAGGTGACTCCATAGGGCATAGAGCATGGGGCCTAGAGTCAGAAAGACTTATCTTCCTGAGTTCAAATCTGACTTCAGACACTTATTAGCTGTGTGACTCTGGGCGAATCACTAAACCCTGTTTGCCTCAGTCTCCTCATCTGTAAAATGAGCTGGAGAAAGAAATGGCAAACCACTCCAGAATCTTTGCCAAGAAAACCCCAAATGGGGTCATGGAGAGTCAGACACAACTGAAAAATGTCTGAACAGCAACATCTGCTTTTAAAAGTACTGAACTCTTGCAAAGCCCGGCCCTTCCTATTAGTGATCCCTGGCCTTCCCTCTTTGATATTACCTCCTCTTGGCCCCTGTGAGACAACTGGCTCCTGATTCTCTTCCTGCCTACCTCAGTCTCCCCTTTTACACACCAATGTTCTTCAAGGCTGTGACCTTGGCTCTCTTTGTCTAAACCTTCTCTTCCAATGATCTCATTGGTTCCCATGGATTCAGTTATCATCTCTGTGCAAGTGACTCCCCAATCTGTGCCCCTCATTTCCCTCCTGAACTCACTCTTACACTATCCATTGTCTGCTGGCCAACACTGCCCGGGTGGTGAGTATGTAGAGAGTGTAGGAAGGGTTACGGCATGCAACAAGGCTGGTGAGAGAGCCTAGAGCAGGCTATGGTAAGCCTTGAATGCCAAAATAGGAAGATTATTCTTTACTCTGAAGGTGAAGAAGGTCACTGAAGGATTTGAAGAGTAAAAGAAGAGTGATGTGATCCTAACAGTGCATTGGCAAGATCACATGGGCCATCTGGGAGGGAGGGATTGGAGAGGGAGAGGATGGATGGATAGCTGGATAAATAGAGAGATAGAGCTTGGATGTATTAAGCCCTTAGTATGTGGCAGGAACCCAGGTAAGCACTGGAGATAGAAATAATCGAAGCAAGCAAAGCAGTCCCTGCCCTCAGGGAGCTTGCAATCTAATGGGAGAAGGCTACAGTGCTGGGGAGTTAAAAGGAGATGGGGCTGTAAACACACAGCAGCCTTGTGTGGCCATGACTGGGAAGGGGCATGGAGGCCTGGTTCCCAGCAGCTAAAGGCCAAACTCACTTATCTGAGGCTGGAGGCAGGGACACCAGTGAGGAGGTCATTGCATAGTCCTGGTGAGAAGTGCTATTAGTGTGACTGAGGCGATCACCCCATGAGTGCAGTGAAAGGGATTGAGAAATCTATCAGACGCGGCAAATGATTGGCTATTGAGGCTGAGGAATAGGGAAGGAAGGAAGAGGGAAGGGAACAGGCATTTATTAAGCAACTGCTGTGTGCCACACACTATACTAAGTGCTTTACAAACATTATTTCATTTGATCCTCACAACAACCCTGTGAGGTAGGTGCTATTGTGATTCCCATTTTACAGTTAGGAAAACTGAGGCTAACAGAGGTTAAGTGACTTTCCCAGGGCCACACAGCTAGCAAGTGTTGGAGGCTGGATTTGAACTCAGGTCTTCCTGAATCTGGACCCAGGGCTCTGTCCACTGAACCACCTAGCTGCCAATGAAGAGTCAAGGGTGTCCCTGAGTTTACAAGTGTGCGTGACTGACTAGAAGCAGGGTGGTGTCCTCAGGAGAAATTGGGACGTGGGAAGAATGAGTAGGTTGGGAGTGGGGTGGAGGTGAGGGGAGGGGAGGTGATATGAGACAATATCCTCCCCAGTTCTAGCGCATGCAGCTGTCCTCCCACGCGCTCCTGTCTCATTCCTCTGTGCTTCTTCAGGTTCGAAGCCTTTTAGGAGCCGAAGCCCTTTCAACTCGCTGTTCAGTGAGTCAAGAGGGCACAAGGTCCATCTCAAGTCAAAGCAATAAACCCAGCACTGTGCAGTTGTCTTTCTGGTGGCTTATGCATAACTGGAGAGCAGCCAGTGCCCCCCCATTGCCCTCACTCCCTCTCTGCCTTGCTTCTGTGACATTCCTCAGTGATTCAGACTGAAGTGACCCTGGTCCCAGGGGGCCTCCGAGGGCTGGTTTACTCTGAGAGTTGTCCTGACTTACTCATTCATGGCTTTGCTGGTTGAAAGAGAGACAATGTCAAACGTCCCTAGCGCGTGACCCTCGTCATCCATTCCCCACAAGGGGCAAATCTGCCGTCTCACTATTATGATAAGAATATAGCCCTCCAGAGGTTGCCGAGTACTTTATGTGTCATTTCTCATCACCATTTCAATGGCAAGCACCGCTTACCCCTATTTTACAGATTCAGAGACTGAGTGATTTGCCTGGGGACACACAGCTTGTTTTGTCAAAGGCAGGATTGGGACCTGGATCTTCTGTTTAGCTCTCAGGATGGTGCCTGGCACATAATAGGTGCTTATTTAAAAAAAAAATTGTTGAGTGGCTGATTTGGTCCATTGGCACGGTGCCTCTTGTCCATAAGTGCAGTCATCCTGGAAGGAATCGTCTCTGAGGGCACATGCAGGAACTTGTTCATTCATGTGGGCGGGAGCCCGTTGTGGGTAGTCATAATACCCAAGGGTGTGTGCGATGCTGTTGGGTGAGAGCTAACCCACCTGTCGTGCTCTTCCCGAGAAGGATAGGCCCAGTGAGTAATGATAGTAATTATCAGAACTGCCACTTAGGCCAGTCTCTAGGTAGTAATAAGGCCTTCACTGCTCCAGTTGAGCCTCCCAGCAAACTCGGAGGCAGTAAAAATAATAACAACAAACACGGCTGACGCCCAGGATCCCGGGGCAAGAGAGGACAAGGACCTCAGAGGTTACCCAGTCTAGCCCCCTCGTTCTACAAATGAGGAAACTGAGGCTCAGCTTAACGTTACTACAGGTCACAGGTCAAACGACCAGACCTTGCAGGTCTTTTTGTCCAATCTCCTAATTCTGCAGATAAAGAAACTGAGGCAGAAATGGGTGAGTGAGGAGGTTGGGAGTGTGAGCCGGCAAAAATGCATTTCCAAAGTGGTGGGAGAGAAGGGAGCCATAGTGGGTGAGTGAGCGCATAGCTTGGGAGCCTCTAATGTCTCATGGGCTCCTGGAGGAATCACTAGGTGGTCAAGAGATGGTATGCTGGCCATGGGGACAAAAAGATCTGACATCAGTTCCTGCTTCAGTTTCCTCAGCTGTAAACTGTTGATAGTACCCTAATGACTGCCTCATAGGGTTGTTGTGAAACTAAAATGATGAGGTACATACAATACTTTCCAAACTTTATTTTTTTTTAATTTTTCATTTCAGTTCCAAATTCTTTCCCTCTCTCCACCTCGTCCTCACTCATTGAGAAGGCAAGACCTTAAAGGGCCATATGGGCATCAGTTATCATTATCATAGGCAGAGAGCGGCTTAGTGAGCAGGATCCATTCAGAGGAGATGCTGCTTCTGCATCAGAAGAGAAAGTTCCTCACTGGGGGCTTTTTATATTGATGAAATTACTGGGTGGGTTAAAAAAATTCTTGCCACTATTATTATTTCCTTGTATATTGAATCACGGTGTGTCCTAGTCATTCTCTTGACAAATACTTGCTTTTGTGTTTCCTTCTGTAGCAGATCGATACTGTCATCTCTTGGCAACCTGGGTGATGGAGTGGGTTGACTTTCTTTCTGGGATTTTCCTATATTCCAGGTTGCTTCGGTCTCTGGAAAAACAATGCTGATATCGGCTAAACGAAGCCCTTCTTTATTTATGCAATGCCACAGGAAGGTGGAAATCTAAAAATAACCACCCAAGTAAAGACTGTGTTTTCCCACTGGTGAAACAGCCGTTCCAGCATTGTTTCCTAGGGAAACTCAGGCTCTGTTTAAACAAAGCCTAAAGAAAGCTCAGGTCATAAGTCAAACATCCATTGTGGAGCACACTCTTGTAAAATGTACATAAACTCTTTCTCTCTCTGTCTCTCTCTCTCTGTCTCTCTCTGTCTCTGTCTCTCTGTGTGTGTCTGTCTCTCTTTCTCTCTCTCTCTCACACACACACACACACACACACACACACCAGCTGCTGAGGAAGGGGAGCCTTGGCAACAACAGAGGGAATCTGTGGCAGATGCTGGAGCTGGGGTATGTGAGTGTATTTAGAATGGTGGAGTGAACATGGCAGGGGGAAGGGGAGATCCCTGGTACCTGTTGCCAGAGGAAGAAAAAGGAAACGGGAAGAGAAGCCTATTTTCCAGGCTAGGTACATTCTTGATGACCCTTCACAACAAGAAAGGGAAGTGACTACTTGGGTGGGGAAGCCCCTTATGCAATCTAACGCTTCCCTGTCTTTTTCCTGTGATCCCGACCTGTGATCCTGACCTGTGATCCCAATGGCATGGGGAGAGCCCGTACAGAAATTCCCTCCACCAAGGCAGATCATCCATTCATCTGCACCTTTGTATCATCAGACTAGAGCTGTGCTCTCTAAGTCAGTCAGTCAGCAAGCATATATTAAGCACTTACATCATGCTAGGCATTAAGCACCAGAAAAACCAAAGAAAGGTTAAAAACCATCCTCGACTCAGAGAAGTTCCCATTCTAGATGCAGGGTAAATTGAGGATAATAAACAGAGGGAAATTGCTAACATTAAGGAGAACCGGTAAAGGTGAGATTTTAGCTATGACTTGAATAAGACCAGGGAGGTCAGTTGGGTCACCCAAGGTCACACAACATAAAGTCCTAGAATAGGGATTCCTAACTCATGTTGAAGAACTTTAAAAAAAAAAAATTTAGGGGCAGCTAGGTGGTACAGTGGATAGAACTCCAGCTTTGGAGTCAGGAGGACCTGAGTTCAAATCTGACCCCAGACACTTGACACTTACTAGCTGTGTGACTCTGGGCAAGTCACTTAATCCCCATTGTCTCAAAAAAAAAATCTTTGATCACTGTGTTTCAAAATAACTAGTTTCCATTTTAAGCCCATATATTTTATTTTAGGCATCCAGCGGAGTCCATGACTTATCTTCCTGACTTCAAATCTGGCCTCAGACACTTATTAGCTATGTGACCCTGGGCAAGTCACTTAACCCTATTTGCCTCAGTTTTCTCATCTATAAAATGAGCTGGAGAAGGAAATGGCAAACCACTCCAGTGTCTTCTCGAAGAGTCAGAAATGACTGAAACAACTGAACAACAAAATATGTGGCAGGCATTATTAAAAATATTATCTCATCTGATCTTCGCAACAACCCTGAGAGGTAGGTGTCATTATTATTCCCATTTTACAGCTGAGGAAACTGAGGCTGGCAGAAGTTAAGTGACTTGCCCAGGGTCACACAAACTAGTAAGTATCCAAGGCCAGATTTAAACTCGGGTCCTCCTGACTTCGGGCCCAATATTCTATCCACTGTACCACCCAAGTGACAAGCCCTCCAAAGAGTGGATACCTAGGACATCCTGAGGCAGCCCGTTCCACTTTGGGATAGCTCTACTGTCTAGAAAGCTTTTCCTTATAGGGATCAAAAATCGACTTCTCTCTAACTTCCACTGATCACTCCAAGTTCTGTTTTCTAGACCCAGCAAAAAGTTGAATGCCCTTTTAATGAGTGAGCCCTTCTCTAAGAACATAAGCTCCTTGAAGGCAGGAACTGTGCACTATTTTTGTCTTTATAGCCCCAGTGCCAAGCATACAGTAGGTGCCCAATGAAGGCTTGTTGGATTGAATTAACTTGGCTGGTCATCAAATAACATTCCAAAACCAAGCCTATAACCTAATCCTTTCTGGCTTTATAGGACAGGACCTGTTAGAGTGCATTCTCTCAGCTGGCATGGCTTTTGAAAGCTGGGGGTCACCTCTGCTCCTACTGTGAGGCAACACAGTAGAGCTCTGGAGGAGGAGATCACAACTATACCTGAATCATAACTGTGATGTTCTATTCTAACTGAATGGTAAGGGTGGCAGTATGTCTGTGAATGTTTAAATGACAGATGAAATGCAAATAAATTTATTCTGCTTGCCTTTGGTAAAATTCTAGCCTTTGTGCTTAATCTTAGTACATAGAACTTTTTGTGTGAAATAAGTTGAGTTGTACTTAACAGGGTTTCGTAAACACATCTTCAGTTTAAGGTACTTTAAATTATTTTACTTTATCTTCAATTGTATTTGTAGCACCTGGGGCACTCCCCCAGATTTCTTCTAATCTGAAGTCTAGTTCAACGTTCTCTCAGAGTAATCTACTCTCTCAGCAAATCCACTCAAGACCATATAACTCATGAGCGCCCATCGATGTGTTTAACTAAATGTGTCAGAAGATACAAATGTATTGAGAGAGGCAGGGCCACAGTTAAGTTCAAAGAAAAGGCATTTAATGAAATAGAAGAGAAAGAAAAGTAGCAGTAGACTATTTTTCTCATAAACCTGGGGCATGCTTTCCCACAAATACACGCAGCACAGTAGGAAGAGTGGACATATCTAATAAGGGGCTCACCATTGGAAAGAGGGACTACATCGCTGAGATCACAGATCCATTGAAATACCTATTTTCTTTTGTGTGTTTGTCCTCTTTCTACCATCACACCAGAAGTTGCTCATGTTCAGAGATCTTCCTTCTCCCTGGTGCCCTCTTACACTGCCCCATACTCACCACACAGTGGATGCCCAATAAATACTGGTTACTTGATAACCCACTATTATTGTAGCCCCCATTTGAATGATTGGTGCATTAAGCTGACCTAATGAAGGGTAGTGTTCATGGATGCCAGTCCTGTCTTGCTCTAGACAGACTTTGATATATGGGTGGAATTTAAACATAGCTAACGGCAGCATCTCGTTCAAGTTTTAATTAATGCATACATTTATGAGTTTTCCCCAAGGGTAGATCAATACTTGTCTACTCAAGTCAGGGATAATCTGGAGTTTATTCTGAGGCAGAACACTTCAGAAAAATGGAAATAAAAACATCGCATTAGAAATAAAATCATTGGCATCATTAGTATTTATTATAATAATTTATATAATATATAATATATTTGCATATATAATATATATTTATATAATATATAATAAATTTATTATAATAATGTAGTCTTTGCAGTGATCGGTATTTCAAAATGGGGGTCATATGCTCCCTTCCCCACTGGATATTTCTTTGCATTTCTTAGCATTGGAAAAGAAGCGTAATATTGTTGTTATTATTTTTAAGAGTTTAGTGAAGGGGCAGCTAGATGGCGCAGTGGATAGAGCTCCAACCTTGGAGTCAGGAGGACCTGAGTTCAAATCCAGCCTCAAACACATAACGCTCACTAGCTGTGTGACCCTGGGCAAGTCACTTAACCCCATTGCCTCACCAGAAAAACAAAACAAAAAACAAACAAAAAACCAAAAAGAAATAGTGGCACTGAAGATCTGTGGCAGATTTCCTTTCACTGCACCCAAGAAGTAAGTCTCATTGCTAGCTGATCACACAACATGAAGAAATGCCAAAAAATCAGAGACCAGAATATTTTTAGAAAGCTGTTCTGCACCTCTGTATCCACAAAGAGAAGAGGTATGCTTCACCCTAGAGCGGCAATATTAAATTAACAAGGATAAATATTATCCAAGAGAAAGGAGTCATTTAAAGGAGACTATTATAATAAGCTAGCATGGTCAGCTACAATATAAAGAATGTTGACTCTGAAATCAGAGGATCTGGGTTCAAATCCTGTCTCTGACATGAATTATTTGTGGGACCTTGAGCAAGTTACTTATCTTACCTCTCTGAGCCTCAGTTTCTTCATCTGAAAAAAGGGGAGATGATCATCCCTGTGCTGTCTGCCTCACAGTGGTGAGGATCAAAGGTGACAGTACACGTTAAGTACACCTTTGCTTCACAAACCTAAAAGTGATTCACAGCGGGGTCACAGATACCATGACTAATGAGTATGGTCAAGTGGTTGTCTGTATTCAGGTTTGCACTGTTCAAAGTTATAATTGTGTAAAATGGGGTCATTGGTTCCAGCCCAATGGAAATATGCCATTCGAATTGAAATAATGTGACTATTTCATGGGACTCGTAATATGTGCTAATCAGGACTCAGCTGCATAAGCAGCAATTACTACTACTATTATTATACTATTATATTACTATCACTATTATTATAATAGTGATCACTATTATTATGAACAGTCATCTCTGAAAAAAGTGAAAGCTCTTCTTTCCCAGTCAAAGAAAGATCAATCAGAATTTTAGGCTAGCTTTGTAGATGGGCGCATGTGTGCACACGTGTGCATGCACACACACATGACAGAGCTGTCAACCTGCCTTCCATGTGAAGTGAAAGTTAGTTGTCTGCATTACCATTTCAGGGTTAGTTATCAAACTTTCCATATATCATAGAGCCACAGAGTTTGAAAGGCCCTTAGAGAACACCCTTCATTTTACAGATAAAGGAACTGTCAAGAGAAGTTGAATGACTTACCCACTGTCACACAGCTAGTTAGTGATGGGGACAGGATGAGGACTCATGTTCCCTGTCCCCCAATCTCAAGTTTTGTCAATGACCCCACTTTGGCTCCAAACCTGTGTGGTTTTTGTGGATTTTTTTTAGAACTTTGAGAGCATTTAGTCCAACCTGAAGAAACTGAGGCTTAGGAGAGCAAAGGACATGTCTGTGAAGTCTAGATACCCACCATAGAGACACCGCTTCCAGATTAATCTTCCTAAAAATACTTCATGGCTCTTCTCAGAAACTTGCAGACTGACTGAATAAAGTCCAGATTCCTTAGGCTGGCTTCATCTACATCCCCATTCATTGCCTGCTACTCCCTATATGAATCACCTCCCCTCCTGGCAAATAAGTCTGCAAGCCCCTTTGCTCCCCAAACACAGACATTCTGGCTTCCTCAGCTTGTCTCATTAATATTCTCCTGCCTTGAAGAACACCAGCCCTCCAGGGACTTACATTCTATTAGGCAGAAATAACATGGGCACGCATAAATCAATACAAAATACATAGAAAGTAAATATTCAAATCCAGCCTCAGACACTTACTAGTTGTGTGGCCCCGGCCAAGTCACTTCACCCTGTTTGCCTCAGTGTCCTCATCTGTAAAATGAGCTGGAGAAGGAAATGGCAAACCCCTCCAGTATCTTTGCCAAGAAAACTCCAAATGATGTCACGGAAGGTCGGACATGACTGAAACAGCTGAACAACAACAATAAAATACAAAAAACGTTTCAGGCAGTACTAGCAACTGGCGGTGGGGGAGGGGGCTCAGGAGGGTCTGCTATAGGTGGTAGACCTTGGTTTGAGCTTTGAAAGAGACCGAGGTAAGGAGGAAGAGCATTGCGAACATGAGGGTCAGCCTGTGCACACAGCTGGGAGGAAGAGGAATGAGTTCCTATTTAGTCATTAGGATCCATACTGTGTCTCCCACACCATCCATCCATCAACCCTGGCCATCTTCTTGCCATCCACCCTACAACCATGTGCATTCCTGTTCCCAATCTCCTCACCCCCACCCTTCGCTGCCTTCTTCTTCTTCCTCTGGGAACCATAATTAAATCAATATAACCATTGCTTTTAGAAAGGGAATGTTAATTCACTCCTCTGTGACTTCCTAGGCCAAAACACCCTTCCTCAGCCCCACTCTCCTCTGGGTGTTTGGTTTCCCCCATTAGAATGTAAATCCCCGGCACTTCCTCTTGTCTTTGTGCCCCCAACACTTGGCACTGTACTTGGCACATACCGAGCACTCCAGAATTCTTTCCACCCATTGGTTGTACAAAGTCATTTATCAGGCAGAGAACACCATTAAATGGGGGTGACAGGAAAGGCTCCGTTTAGGAGAAGGCCACTGTACTGGCCTTGGAAGGGAGCAGAATCCAAAAAATCAGTTACTGCATTTTTTTAGTGTCTTCAGAACACAGGCTCTGGAGCTGAGTCATTATCTGCTGTCTCAAGGAAGCCTGGTGCCAATTAACTTGGGGGAGCTTGGAGACAAATGAGCACGTTCATATGCATGCACCCAGAGGCAGGCTGAACTGGTGGTATTCTCCATTAGCCATTAACCCTCCCAGCAAAAGCTGCTGTCTAAGCTGTTTCTCAATCCACAGTCGCTGTTCTGTTTGCTTCTTCACAGCCAGTGAGTGAGACTGGCTTGTGTCTCTGCCTTCCAGGGCTAGTTGGGATGCCAGGGAGTATGAGAGGTGCTCTGTGGCTCAGACCTCTGTACGATGCTCAGTGGAATCCCCGTGGGGCCCTCAGCCTGCTCTCTCACACACTGCACTGTCCTCCTCCCGGAAGAGCCCGCCAATAGCCATGGCCACCAGCTGATGGATCTCCCATCTGGGCCCCCTGCTGAAGCTGTGTCCTTAGCAGGAGATGAGATTTCTCCTTCCTCTCGTGTTTCCACGAGCTCCTCTCAAGGCAGGTACGACACTCCTGTCTGGGAAGAGCTCTTGGTGAAATATGTCTGTGTCATTCTTGGCTAAGGGAAGGCTGTCAACGAGGTGGTTTCTGGACTTTGACCCCTGAGGCTTCGGAGAGGATTGGCTCCACTGGCTTCAGGTTGGACTGGGTCATGAGAGCTGGAAGGGACCTCAGGTACAACTGAATCCAAACCTCATTTTACCCAAGAGGACACAGAGCCCAGAGATGTTCAGGACTTGTCTAAGTAACACAGGCCGTGTAAGGTCAGGATTTGAACCCAGGTCCTCCGATTACAAATCCAGTTCTTGTATTCTGTGTTCCCAAGCAATGTCCTCAGAAAAAAAAAGTCTCCTTGCCTTTCTATTATAATGGCCATTTTTACGAGGACCATCTATTGTCATAAATCACACTTACTAATTAATGGCTTCCTATTAACCCCTCCTTTTGTAGTCCATTTCATGCATGAACCTAATTAATTCAACTTTTCCACAAAAATTTGTTTTTATTATATTCACAGCACAAAACAAAACAACAATAATGCTGCATTTCTATAGAATTTAAGATTTACAGAACACTTTCATTACAAATAGTCTATGAGGTAGGTGGTTTTATTATTCCCATTTTACAGATTATGCGTCTGAGGTTCAGAATGGCGAAATTACTTGCTCGTGGCACATCCTCCCTCTTCCCTTATCTGTCATCATCCCTAATTTCAAGAAATTGCCATTTTAGGTTCATAGGAGCATAAGGGACGTTAGAGTCCCCCTGATTTTATAGATGCAAAATAATAATAATAACAGTTAATCATAAATAAGAATTTTATGGTGTTTTAAGGTCTGCAAATGTTACATGTGTTAACTTAATTGATCCTTACAATAACCCTTTGAGGCAGGTGCTATTGTTATCCTCATTTTATAAATAAGGAAACTGAGACATAGAGTGGTTATAAGGAAATTGTCCAGGGTCACACGGCTAGTCAATGTCTGAGGCAGGATTTGAACTAGGGACTTACTGTATCTAAGTCCTGGGATTGATCCACTTAAGTAAGATACCCTAGGGCATTGGGGTAGTAACTGTCAGGGACAGGATTTGAGCTGAGGTTCTTTGACTCCAGAGTTCTTTCCACTGTACTACATTGCCTTTTAATTGAGGATCCAATCAACAAACATTTATTAATTTATTATTGATTACTGCATGGAAACAATGAACATGAACTTGGGCAGACTTTGAGAAATAGTGGAGGATAGGAGGGCCTGGTGAGAGATGGGGGTCCATGAAGTCACAAAGAGTCAAACACGACTGAATATCAATAGCAGCGAATGGATTACTATGTGTTAGACTCTGGATAGGGCTTGCCCTCAGGGAGCTTACATTCTCACCAACACAAACAAAAGGAACAGCCAGAGGTGTAAGCAGGTAACAGATAACATAATACCAGTGGTACATTCCTGCTCTGGGGGTGATCACTGTGAGGGAAAGAAGATAAGAAAAGGCTGGACAGTTCATAGAGTGCTAGCCAGGAGTTAAAAGATCTGGGTTCAAGTTCTGATTTTGTGACTAGGGATTGTCTCATTCCTTGTTGTTGTAGCCCCAGGGCTTCAACCCTGAGACCTAGTTGGTGCTTAATTAATACTTGTTGATTGATTGATTGACTCTGTCACTTTCTAGTTGTGTGACTGTGGTCAAGTCACTTTCCCTCTCTGGGCCTTGATTCCCCCTCTATAAAAATGAGAACTTTGGACTACTTGATGCTCTTTTAAGATGCCTTCCTGGTCAGCCATTTGGGTATCCTCTTCTAGAAGTAAAGAGGTAGGCTTCCAAAGTCAGGAGAAGCTTGTGGGGGTTGGGTACTGAGCCAGGTGCTCAAGGATGGAGGAGACAGGAAGTGGTAGGTGAAGGAAGGTAGGAGGTACTAGGAACGGCATGGACAAAGCTATGAAAAGTGAGAATGAACAAGGGACGGTGAGGAAACCCGTTTAGGGCTGGAGATGGGGGATGGCAAGGGAAACAAGTGAAGGCTGATGAGAGAGCACTTTTCATCTTACAAAGCATTTTCCTCACAGCTATGAGTTACATAAGATAGGTGTTATGCCCATATTACAGATGAGGAAGCTAAGGCTCAGATAGGTTTATCAACTCGCCTGTGGTCACTCAAGTAGGGTCAGAACCATGATGTGAATCCAGGATTTCTGGCTGCAAATCTAGTGATCTTTCTCTGACATCACTGTGACTCTGAAAAAAAAAACGATGAAAGCTGGAAAGGAGTTTATTGGAAGAGTAAAGAGATTATGGTAGAAGAGTCTGGAATGCTAGCTTGGGGAGCACTAATAACTTCCACTAGCTTCTCTAATCAACCCAATCCAATAAACGTTTTTAAGTGTCCCCTATGTGCCAGGTACTGTGTTGTTCTTAGGTACTTTGTAAGATTGATTTCCCCTGTCTCAGGGTTGTTTAGCTTTTCTAGAATAATTGGGGAAGAAGATTCTAAGTGATGGGAATCTGGATAGACATTGAAATGGTGTTGGAATGTCCTCTCTCTGACTCCTTTCTGTGCCCCCCCCCACCGTGGGCACTCATCCCCACCTCCACCTCCTAACGTCATCTTGGAAAGAGGAAGGATGCTTAGATGTTTGCAGCTTGGATCTGTCTTCCTCATTCCCTCCATTTCCTACTTTATGCCTACTGACCAAAGTCCAAATTCTATAGCCTCGAATTTGAGGCCTCTTCCCATCTGGCTCCAAACTTTCTTTGCAGTGCTATGTCACACTTCTAATTTCCTCCATGTACTCAGTGCTTCAGCCAAACTGAACTAGTCATCCTTTGAATGCCTCATGTGTCAAACAGTGGATAGAGAGCCAGACTTGAGTCCAGAAGATCTGGGTTCAAATTCTTTCTCAGACACTTCCTACTTGTATGACCTTGGGCAACCTCCCTAGGCCTCAGTTTCCTCATGTACAAAATAAGGGAATTGGAAGAGATGAACTCTAAGGTCCCTTCCAGTTCTAAATCATCGAACCTAACTCCATTTTTTTGCTTATGCTGTTTCCTCTACCTGTACTCCCTTCTCCATAATCTGTGTCTATTCAACTCCCATTTCTCTTTCAAAACCCTGTTTAAATGCTACCTCCTCCATAAAATGTTCCCTAATCCTCCAACCTCCTTTAATATTCTTGGACCTTATTGGCTAAATAAGGTCATTTCCCTTTCTGGCCCCAATTGACTTTCCCTGCCTTATTTGCTATTTCTAGCTAAATTGGAATTCTTATCTATTTCTTCCTGCCTTCTTCCACCTGTGCTTGGCACAGGCCATTGTCCATGCCTGGAATGTCCCCTGTCAAAATCCTGGCCTTCCCTCAAGGCCCAATTCAATGCCACCTTCTTCAGGATATCTTCCTTGGTTTTTCCCCTAGTGCTGAAAAGCTATTTTTTCCTCCTCAAATTTCTTAGAGTACTATTTGGAACTTCTCCTTGGTATATTTCACACTCTACCTTGTATCATACTAATTTGTGCATATATTATATCTCCTTTATTAGAAAGTAAGCTCCTTCAGGGCAAGGACTGTCTCATTTCATTGTATTATCTTTTTTGCCTATTACAGTGCCTCACACATAGTAGGTCCTTAATAAATATTTGCATTTTGTACCTTTCTTTTATGCTTCTTATAGTCTATTCCATATTATAGTTATTGGTGAATGTGCTTTCTGTTAAAGCAATATGTAAACATCAGCTACATCTCTATTAGATTGTAAGCATCTTGTAGGTAGGGGATTTGTCATATATCTTTGCATCTCCTTCAGCACCGAGGACAGTGCCCTGCCAATCCTATGATTAGTGCTCATCAGTATATAGGCAATAATGGTTCGTTGAATTGAATTGGACTCCTTACAGGATCACAGCTTTAGAGTGGAAGGAATCCTAAAGGCTATTGAGTCTAATCTCCTCATTTTACAGAGGAGGAGATTGAGGCACAGTTCAATGGCTTGCCACTCACACAGCTAGGAGGTGGGATTGAATTTGTCCTCTGAGGCCATGGTGCCTCAGAGTATGCCCACAACTGCAGAGAATGGAAACAAAGAGTAGACTAGCATAGCCCATTCTCATGGGTCAAATGGACCAATCTGATAGGCTTCAGCTGTGCTTGGAGGACAATGTGAGGTCAGTTCTTTGCCACTGAGGCCAGCCCTGGGAATATGCATTTATCTTCACAAATATAAGCTAGAAAACAGTAAAAGAAGACTATTGTTTTGAGTTTTCCTTTCCTCACACGCAGTAATCAATCTGTCAGGTATAACTACTTTAATACCTGATTATAAATCACTTAACTTGATATATAGTGATAGATAAGAATGTAAGGCAGGTTTCAAGGAGAACATTTTGCATTCAGAGGGGCTATATATTAACATAGGAAGGGGGATTCTGGTATGACTGGGCAATGTAGTATAGCAGAAACAGTATGGAGACACTTGGGTTCTCTGATGCTAGCTAACAGCAAGTCATTTTATCCAATCAAACAAGCATTTATTAAAAGCCTGCTTCCTATATGACACCAAGCTATGCACTGAGGACACAAAGATGAAACAAAAAATAGTCCAGCTCCCAAGGGCTTATGTTCTAATACAGGGGGCGAGGGAGATAAAACATACACATAAATGACAATATACATGGTAGTTTGAAGATGGAGAAGGCACTAACAGCTACGGGGATCAGGAAAGACCCTCACGTAGGAGGTAACATTTGAGCTGAACTTTGAACGAAGCTTGAGGTTCTGAGAGAATGAGGTGAGGAGAAAGTGCATTTCAGAGAGATAAGACACAGAATGCTTCAGTTTCCTCATTTATTAAATGGAGATATTAAGACTTGCCCTATTGATCTCACAAGGGTGTTGTTTGGAAAGCATGTTGTAACCCTCAAAGCCCCATAGAAATAATAGAAATATGAGCATTTCTCAGTCTTGTGACCTGAAGACCCAGGGTATGTAATACTGATTTTCTGATCATGCAAGCCCTGACCCGACTGCAGATGACAGCTGTTGGTTCCAAGGCCAGAGGTCAAGTTGGCCCAATGCCTGGAGCACATGGCTGGATCCCAGGTGTTGGTTGGTTGGACAGGAAGTAATGATTTACAGGGGCTCCAACTCCAATTTATTATTTGAAACAAATTTTTAAAAAAAGACCAGACACTCAGGAAAAAATAGAACAAAAATGGACAAGCTAATTAAAAGGTTACATAGAGAGTCCTGTGGAGCTAGGTCTGCACCTGCAGATTTTAAGTCCCCATTCAGACACAGGAGGAGAAATACAAGACAGGATATTGAAGGTCTTACTGGGAGCAGACACCAGCTCCATTAGCTGCTGCTAGAAGCTCTAAGTGGTTAGAGCAGTGTGTGTGTGCGTGCATGCGTGTGTGTGTGTGTGTGTGTGTGCGCGCGCGCGCGTGTGTGTCCTGGACCCCGTCTGGTGAAGCCTTGGCATGAACCCCTTCTCAGAAAAATGTTTTTAAATGTATATAATAAAACAGAGGAGTTCAAAGAAAACCAATTACATTGAGATATGGTTATCAAATTTTTTAAAAAAATATTCATGGTCTCCAGGTTAAGAACCACTCTTTTAGAGGGTAGAGGAGCAGTGGAATACTTGACTTATAACCCAAGGCTGAAGGTGGAGGGTCCCTAAATTTTAGCCCTTTTTCCAAACCCATTCTCTGTTACTGCTGGTGAAAGATCAGTTCAGGCAACACAAGGGTAAGGCAACCTTTTTGTATACCCAGGATTCCCTCATTTGGCAAGTATTTATTAAGGAAAACACCAAGCTAGGTACTGGATGATGTGGGCGGGGGGGGGGGGGGGGGGGGGGGGGGGCGAGAGTTAATGCAGAGACAAACAAGACAAAGTCCCTGGTGAGTTTTTCTAAAGGAATAAGGGAAAGCTTCTTTGGCCCATTTCTTTTTTAAAGTCTATTTTTGAGAAATTTTGTACTCCTTTATTTGCTAATTTAATGACATTCCCTCTCCCAGCATGCTCATGGTAGAATCACCGAATCTGAGAGTTGGAAAAGACCTCAGCAACCATCTAGTCCAACCCACATCCAAAAGAAATTCCCACTAAAACCTACTCAACAAGAGTTGTCCAGCCTCTGTTTGGATCTACCCAAGGATGGCAAACTCACCACCTGTCTCTGTGAAGTCCATTCCTAGCAAGTTTTTCCCAACATCAAACCTCAATTAATCTTTGTAATTTTCAATCATTGCTCCTGGTTCTTCATTCTGAGAGAAGTCTAAATTCCCTCCTCATGACAGCCCTTGAACAGGATTATCACATTCGCTCTGTCTTCACTAGAGCAAATGTCCCTATTTCCTTCAATGGATCTTCATTGTGATGTGAACTCAAGATCCTTCGTGGTCCTGATTGCTTCTCCTCCAGGCACTCTCCAGCCAAGTGCACATGCCTATTCTAATCAACCTTCCTACTCTTCCCCAGGTTTGTTCCAACCCAGCCCATCCTACATCCCAGAATCTCCACTCCATGGCCAACAAATTCTTTTATCTCCTCCAGTTTGTCAACCATCATTCCTTCTACTTCCTCTTTATAATGGAAACCTGGCATTTCCCTTACAGCCCTTTTTACCGGAGGTCATTCTTTCTCCCCTTTCTAAAGGAACTGCGGCCCCTAATAGAGCTGGGGGATACTCCTTCCTCCACATTAGGAACCCCAGATCATTTTCTCCACAACTCTTTTTGAGGCTAAATCACATTCTTCCCCATCCTCGATGCTCTCATCCAGTGAGTTCCAGGTCATTCTTCTGCTTATTGATGAAATCAGCTCCTGGCTCTTGTCTCACTCTGCACTCTAGCCCTTGTATCATCCTCTCAATTTTCCTTATCCCCTTCCTCATCTCTGTTGTTGTTGTTAAGTCATTTTTCAGTCATGTCTGACTCTCCCTGACCCCATTTGGGGTTTTCTTGGGAGAGATACTAGAGTGGTTTGCCATTTCCTTCTCCAGTTCCTTTCACAATTGAGGAATTGAGGCAAACAGGGTTAAGTGACTTTCCCAGGGTCACAAAGCTAGTAAGTGTCTGAGGCTGAATTTGAACTCAAGTCTTCCTGACTCCAGGTCCAGCACTCTGCATTATGGTGCCATCTAGTTGCCACTCATCTCTAATGACCTCTTTTGTCACCTCCCCTTCATCTACTTGCATCTCACCACAATCACGGTAAACCTCACCACCTGAAGATGGTTCCCCACCTCTAGAAGCTGCTTCTTTTGCAATTTCACTCTTAGATCACTCCCTCCCATTTTTCAATCCCCCACCCTCAAGCTACTGACACCTTAGTGAAATATCTCTTCAGGATTCAAATTTATTGTGATCTTGGGTCACATTGGGTTCTTCAAAACCATCTCCCCTACCCTGACTTCACTTACCTCCATCCCTAGTCTCTATGCCCATAGCCAGCCATTTATATGTTGCACTAGCTATCTCCCTAGAGTGTACACCTTGTTCCCCAACCATTGATGATATCCAGCCAGGGAGTTCTCATTAGTGGTTAATTTCTCACCATCTAATTTCTCCCATCCTGCTCTAGGGCTGCTGAACGACCCTGGAAAAAGCCTAGAAATCAAGCTGCTTCTACCCATTACAAAAAGTAGGTTAGACAATATCAGCTCGTAATCTCCCTGCTGTTTGACAATCTTTCTACCTACTCTACCCGCATTGCACAGCCCAGCACATAGTAGGTGCTTAATAAATTTTTGTTGTTTGATTGTTGATTGACTCCTAATCTCATTCTCCACAGCAAATGTTTCCAACCTATTCTTCTCCCTTCTCCCATCCCTATCTATTCCTTATACTTCAGGTAGGATATTTAGTCACCTGCGGAATATTGAGATTGTCTGGCCTGATCCGCAGCCCTACCCTCTCCATTCCTCAAATAGTATTATCATTAGTAATAATAATAGTTTGCATTTATATGGTGCAACAAAGGTTTGCAAAACACTTTACCCACATTCTCTTATTTGATTTTCTCAATAACTCTGTGATATAGGTGCTGTTATTATGCCCATTTTACAGTGAAGGAAACTAATGCAAACTCAGGTTAAATGACTTGGCCAGGGTTACACAGCTAATAAGTGTCTGATACAGGATTCAAACTCAAGTCTTCGTGACTCTAAGTCCAGTGGTCTATTTGCTATATCACCTAGCTGCATGACCCTTCTTCTTAGCACTGTCACAAGCTTTCTCCTCCTTCCCTCTGCTTACAAAAGAGTATCCCTTCCCTTCACTAAAGCTAATCTTTCCCTAACACTTCTCTTGATCCTATTTCCTTCAGTCTCTTCATGGCTATCTCTAGCATTCATATGCTTTGGCTGGTATTTTCAATATCTGGAGCCGTCTTCTACGTTGTATACTGTGCTCGTGTCTCCCTAATTAAAAAAAAAAGTCTTCCCTTGGTTCTATCATCTCATCCAGTTATGATCCCATTCTTTCCTTCCCTTCACTGTTAAACTCAGTGCAAAAGTGTCTATTCTGTACCTCGACTTACTTTCTCTTGAGTCCATTACATGGACCTTGCTGCACCACTCTATTGCAACTTCTCTATAAGATGTATTGCTAACTCACTAATCACCAAATGCAGTGACCGTTTTCCATTCTCTATCCCTCTTGAATTATCTTCAGTTTTTGGCCCTGTTGATTAATCCCTAATACTGGGTTTTCTCTCCTTCCTTGGTTTCGGAGGCACAATACTCTCCTGGTTTTCCTCCTACCTCTCCAAAGGTCCCTTCTCCATCTCCTTCACTGGATCCTACCCCACCTGTTAATATTGATCTTCCTTAGGTGTCTGACGTTGGCTCTTGTTTATTTTTATCTGGGACGACATCTTTTGGTCCCTTGGCTTCAACCAGAGTGTCTTTGCAGGTAATCCTCAAACCTAACTCCAACCCCAATCAACTCCAGACCTCCATCTCTAATCAGGCCTTTCTCCCTGCATATCCCACCATGCCTAAAATAAAGTTCATGATCTTCCCACTTGAACCTTCTCTTTCTCCTGACTGCACCACCATTACCTGAATCACCCATATTTGTGACTCTGAAGTATCTCCTCCCTCCCACTCATCTCAAGTCCTATTGGCTCCACTTTACAATAACTCCATCTCTCCTGTATTTTCCCATTGCTCTGTCCTGGTGGCCTGGTAGCATCGTATCAGAGGCAGTATAATCCAATGGAAAGAGCAATGTTTTTGGAGTCAGGACCTGGGTTCAAATCCAACCACTGTCATTTACTACCTGGGTGACCTGGAGCAATCACTTTACCATTCTAGGCCTTCCTCAGTAAAACAGGGAGTGTGGACAAAATGATCTCTCAGGTTCTTTCCAGCTCTAAATCCATGGTCCTATATGCTGCATTGAATTACTCCAGGAGACGTGTTACTAAGCAAGGGAGGTACTGGAAGGGGAAGGTGTCTGGCCTGCTGTTTTGTTTTGTTTTGTTTTGTTTTTCTCTCATTCCTGATTAGAGGAAAAATGATTTAGAGCTGAAAATTAGAGGTTGTCTAGTCCAATTTCTCACTTAAGATGAGGAAATTGAGGCCCAGAGAGGGTGGAAGGTGGTGTCAAAGTAAATAGACTGAGTCCCTCTGCTTGTATGGTAAATTTGACCAATCCACCACTCTTTCCACTGTCCCATGATGCTTCTCTCTGGCCAACACTTTAGCCAAAGCTCAGAAGGGACCCCGAATTTGCTTATTGAGTTCCTTTGGACCACACCTGTCTGCTCAGTAATCCTCTGTCTCAGCACACAGCCTCTGTCTCCGGTTGGCCTTTTCCTGAGGCAGCGTCTGGTCCTGATTCACAGCCTCTTCAGAATGTGTGTTTATAAACTCCTGAAATAATCAGAACAGTTGGAAAGTAACCAATCAGTTTCAGTGAATGGAACTGGGTTTAATACCCTCCTAGAGTGGTATTTGGGCACCCCCTTGTGACTAAAAGTGGCAAGGCAACCATGTCCACTCTGCCCAAAGTTTGGTTTAAGTCCTATGGAAAGGCTGGAAGGGGCCTTGGCCACCACCCTGTAAACATAGATCTAGGAATGTGGTCTGAAGCCCTCATTTTACAGGCGAGAAAACTGAGACCTAAGAATGACCCGAACCAAGGTCATACAGGTAGTAAGTAACAGAACTCCCTAATTTTTTCTAAAAAGGTTTTATTTCTTAAAATAAGTAAATATTAGGGATGATGATTATGGTGATGATGGTGGTGGGGGCGGGGGTAGGGTGGGTGGGACAGAGTGATGATGAAACCAACAAAGAACTTCAAAGACTGGGAGGAAAAGATGTCATGGGGGAATGTATGATAGGAAGAGAAGATGGGCTAGTCACGGTGACAGCAGGTAAAGGATGAGATTAGAGTTGGGTAGGGAGAATGGTCCAATGGGACCTTCTAGATTGGAGGTGTCAAAAATACCCCTGAAAAATAATAATTGTTGGAGAGGATGTGAGAAAATGGAGACCCTAATGCACTGTTGGTAGAACTGTGGACTGATTCAACTATTCTGGGGAGCAATTTGGAACTATGCCTAAAGGGCTATAAAACTATGTATACCCTTTGACCCAGCAATAGCACTACTAGGTCTATATCCCAGAGAGATTTAAAAAGGATGGGGGGGGTCAGCTAGGTGGCACAGTGGTTCACATACCACTTACTAGCTGTGTGACCCTGGGCAAGTCACTTAACCGCAATTGCCTCACCAAAGAAAAAAAATAAAATAAAATAAAAAGGGTAGGGTGGAGACCTATTTGTACAGAAATATTTATAGCAGCTCTTTTTGTAGTAGCAAAGAATTGGAAATTGAGGGGATGCCCATCAGCTGGGAAATGGCTGAACAAGTTGTGGTATATGATTATGATGGAATATTACTGGGATATAAGAAATGATGAGCAGACTGATTTCAGAAAATCTTGGAAAGACGTAGATGAACTGATGCACAGTTAAGTGAGCAGAACCAGGAGAACATTGTACAAGGTAACAGCAATACTATATAATGATCAACTGTGAATGACTTGGCTTTTCTCCGCAATACAATGATCCAAGACAGTTCCAAAGGACTCATGATGAAAAATGCTATCCACCTCTAGAGAAAGAACTGATGGAGTCTGAATGCAGAATGAAGCATGCTATTTTTTACTTTCTGTATTTTTTATGTTTTTTTTTTCTCTTTGGGTCTGTCTTCTTTCACAGCATGACTAATATGGTAATATGTTTTTCATGATTACACATGTATAACCTGTAGCAAATTGATTACCATCTGGGGGGGAGAGAGAGAGAAAATTTGGAATTCAATTTTTTAAAAAAGAATGTAAAAATTTGTCTTTACATGTAACTGGGGAAAAATAAAATATTATTGAAAAATAAAAAATGAAAGACCCTGTCAGCCTTCACTTCTGGGTCTTTGGTAATTGAGAGAGGCCATTGATCCAATTGATTGGTTGCTGCTAGTCTAAGTAATAAATTGATCATGCTCAGAAAAAAACATCCCTGAACCAGATTAAAATGTCATTGGGAAATATGCAACAAAATAAATACAATAGAGCATAGGTAATGTTGCAATATGGTTTTCTAAGTCAATATGACCACAGGCTGGGATCCCTAAGTGAGGCTTAGTGTTTTGGTTTTTTTTTAGGCATTTGGGGTTAAGTGACTTGCCCAGGGTCACACAGCTAGTAAGTGTCAAGTGTTTGGTCTGAGGCCGGATTTGAACTCAGGTCCTCCTGACTTCAGGGCCGGTGCACTATCCACTGCGCCACCTAGCTGCCCTGTTCCCCTATTTCTATTTGATTTTGACACCACTGCTCTAGATGTCTGAAGAAAGAGAAGATGGCCTCCATCCTGTTAGGTGGACCCTCTATGTGGACCTGTGGGAAGACATGAGTAAGAGTTTCACAGACTATCGGGAGTAGATGGATTGTGATCTACGTTATTGGAAGGTCCAATGTCTAAATCACTGAGCTCAGAAGTCCATTTGAGTCTTTGATTATTCCCCTAAAAGAAACTCGCCATTCTGTAGTGATGCCAGATATAGTGGAGGGCACAAGTCAAACATCAGCCTATTTATTTCTGCACGTGGAGATGGTGCCATCAGAGACATTGTCTTTGTGCCTGAAGGCTGCTCATTTCTCCTCTCTAAAAATTTACAATTATTATAATAATGTAAATAACTATTGCCATATTTTATTATTACACCAACATTTTTTCATGTATTCCTTCCTCCTAGAGAGCCATATCCCTTGTAAAAAAGAATTAAAAAGAGGAAAACAATTTAGCAAAAACTAACCAAAATATTGAAAAAACGTAACACTATATGCAGTATTCCGTAACCATAGTCCCCCTCTCTGCGAAGGGTGTTTGTTCTTTGCTTTGATTGTACTTATTAGTCAGAAGAGCAGGTACTATGGTGGTGGTGGAGGGTGGCTACTGAGAAGAAACACATTTGATGTTTTAAAAAAGCATCAATAAAATGTTGCAGAATAATTTCAAAAATTAAATTGTATTACAACCAATTTTATCTAACCTTTCCACTGCACTTTGAATCCAAATCAATTGCTTATTGAATGGCTAGAGAGTATTTTATGTCTGGAGTTGATGTCTGGGGGATGTTGCATATCTAAACACATTAGAGGCAGAACAGCACAGTGGATAAGTATTAGACTCAGAGTCAAGGAAACCTGGGTTCAAATCCTGCTTCAGACTGAGTATGTGACCTTGGGCAAGTCATGCAGTTTCTCCCAGACTTTTTTTCATTTGTATAATGAGGATAATAACATCAAGTGTTTAAAGTCCTTTGCAAATCTTAAGGTGTTATGTAAATGTCAGCTATTACCAGGTTAAAGTAAGGAGAAATGGGTTTTCCATTGTGGGGCAGACACAGGCAAGATCTCCTTAAAGTGTATTAAATCCCAGAAGATTTCATTAAGGACATGTTTTATCTGATTCCTTTGAACATTCATCCTTAGGTATTTTCATTAGGAAAGGCTTCGGGAAAAACGACTCAGAGGCTGAGGAATAGACTACGTGGCCGATGGATTAGATTCTCTATGAGGACGGTTAACCATCTTTTCCTTCAGTGCAGTGGGAACTTAAAGCGTTTATGTGCTTGTTTAGTTTACACTGTATGTGAGAACGCCAAAGAAAGGATGCTTAATGAAGTGTGTTTTCTTGGTTTCCAGCAATGGCAATGCACAAACCCAGGGTAATTCCTGAAAACTCCAAGATTGACACTAATGGGATTTTTTTTCTGCTCATAATCATCATGACTGACAGGCAATCTATAAAAGTGCATTCGACCACATTCAGTTTGATCAGAGAGATCGGGCCTTGATGGAATTGGGCGTAGCACACTGTGAAAAAATGGTACCCATTTCTTGATGAGACTTAAAGAGGTCAGCTGCTCTCTCGGTTAATGACTTGCATAGGGAACTGTAATGGGTGGCATGTTAGTGGATTAGCCCAGAAGGTGGGCTTACGTTGTTGGCCAACACAGGAAGGGGCATTGTTTACCCCCTAAACTGTTGTCTGGCTAAACCAATTAAGGGCTCTCCTGTAATACAGAGATAGACTATGGAGCAAGAAAGCTTCTCCCGTTATTAAATATATTTAACCCAAGGAACCAAGTGCTGGGCCTGAAGTCAGGAAGACTCATCTTCCGGAGTTCAAATCCAGCCTCAGATACTTACTAGTTGTGTGATCCTGGGCAAGTCACTTAACCCTGTTTGCCTCAGTTTCCTTATCTGTAAAATGAACTGGAGAAGGAAATGACAAACTACTCCAGTATTTTTGCCAAGAAAACCCCAAATGGAGTCATTGAATAGTCAGACTGAACAACAACAAAACTCAAGACCTTCAATAAACTGATATTTTATCAATTCATCCCTAACTCTAGAGCCTCTTACTATTTTTTTTGTCCATTCATTCCTGCATTTTGCATATATATTGTGTATTTTTCAAGGTGGCATAGAGGGTGGACTCAGAAGTAGAAAGACCTGTGTTCAAGACTTGCCTTTGATATATTGTATACATTACAGTGAGCAAGTCACTGAACCTTTTAGAGGTCACCAGGCAACTCTTTAAGACCATAAATTACAGTTGATTTGCTCATCTGCGTTGGTGAAGGGAATTTCCATGCTGGGAGTTCCTTTGCCTAATGCAATCCTACGTCTGGACAAAGAATTAAAATTGCTCTTTTGCAGTCTGAGTATATATGATTTCTAGTTCTGCTTTATGTCATGAGATTTCATATCAATCTTTCCTGATTTTTTAGTGTTCCTCATACGTGTTACTGCAGTTAGGCAACTAGGTGGCACACTGAATAAAGCGCTGGGTCTGGAGTAAGGGAGACCTGAGCTCAAATCCAACCTCAGACATTTACAAGCTGTGTGATCCTGGGCAAGTCACTTAACCTCTGTCTGCCTCAGTTTCTTCAACAGTAAAATGGAGATAATAATAGCACCTACTTCCCAAGGTGGTTGTGAGGATCATGTGAGATAATATTTATAAAGCACTTAGCACAGCCCCTAGCACATAGTAGGTGTGAGATAACTGCTGTTCCCTCTCTTCAGCCATTCCCCAACTCCCGAATATTTTGGTTGTTTCTACTTTTTCTAGTCTCTAACAGTGTTCTATTAGTATCTTGGGTGGGGGGAGACAGCTCTTTTTTTCTCTTTTTGGTAAATTTCTTAGGGTGTATTCCTAATCCAGAGTCAAAGAGAATGGTTGTTTTTATACAACTGTCCTGGCATTCATCACCATCATGAGAAGAAGGGAGGGGGGCAAGGTTTGGTTTTTGCTTTGGTTTTTTGCCACAGCAGAGAAAATTAAAGCAGTAAAACTGACATCCTCATCACTCACCGAGTCAGATATTAAGTCCAAAGTAGAGGGAGAACTAGTAATGTCTTAGCTTTTCCTTCGTCTACAGTCTGGTGGTTCAGGCACTCAACTTGTTCCGTTGTCAGGGGAAAGGTCACTCGGCCATTTTCATGTTTGATCCCTCCCTGCTCTTGATTTTTGTTCATTTCTGGATGCCCTGGGTACAGGATAGCTTCGCATGACTTTCTCTGGACAGCATTGACAGGAACCTCATTTGGCTCATGGCTAACGTTGGTCGAGAAAGAATATGTAGTTATTGAGTCACAGCAGGAGCGTTTACAATAGCTCTATTCCATGGATGTTGGCCTGGTGGGATCGTGTTTGCTATGGTAGTTAGTACAAAAACATTGGACTAGACTCCCAGAAACTGCCATCCCCTTTTTGTGCTTTTCCAAAGGAAACGTCCTCCTTCCTTGTTCCTCCTGTGGGTCCCATATAATATGGCGTGTGTGTGTGTGTGTGTGTGTGTGTGTGTGTGTGTGTGACAAACAGGTGTAGCCAAGAACAGGGAGGACGTTTCTATAGCTGGCCCGATTAAAGAATACTGGTTCATCATCACTATCAGTGTTTATTCTCTTCTATAAATATTTACTCTCAATTCAACACCAACCCCAAATTAGTGTCATTGACATTTCGTAATCATCATTGTCATCATCGTCAACATTGTTGTCAATGATATTATTATGCTCATTTATACTTTAAGAGCTTCTTCATTTCTAATTTGGAACTCTTAAGAGTAATTATTTTCTCTTTCCCTCCTTCTTCTTGTCTTTCCTTTTCTCTGGTCTCTCCTGCCAACCTCCTTCCCTTCTTTCTCCATCTGCTTCCCTCTCTCCATCTCTTTCCCTTCCTCCCTCTTCTCTTTCCCTCCTTGCATTCCCTTCCTTCCATCTCTTTCCCCCCCGCTTCTCCTCCTTTTCGTCTTGCCCATCCCCCTTCCATTCTGCCATCCCTGCAGGTTTTTGGTCTGCTCGTGTGGACGCTGATTGCTGGGACAGAGTATTTCCGGGTCCCTGCTTTTGGTTGGGTGATGTTCGTTGCAGTATTTTACTGGGTCCTCACAGTCTTCTTCTTAATCATCTACATGACAATGACCTACACCAGGATTCCCCAGGTGCCATGGACCACAGTGGTAAGAAAGCATGTTCCTTGTCTTGTTTTGTTTTCTCACATGTATCCCCCTTAATGTTAGTGCCTTCGCTCTGAAACTATCTCCAATTCATCCCATCTTCGTCTCGTTTGTGCAGAGTTGTGGCATATTGTCTCCCCCATTAGACTGTGAGCTCCTTGAGGTCAGGAACTGCCTTTTGCCATTCTGTGTATCCTCAGCACTTTGTGCAGTGCCTGGCACATGGGAGATGCTCAGTAAATGCTGGTTGACTCACTGACGGAGGAGCTGAATTCCCATCCTGAGTCTGCCTCCACAATTCTCTGACACTAAGCTAGCAAGAGAGATGGGGGGTGGTGCGAGCACACACACACACACACACACACACACGCACACACACACACACACACTCTAGAAGCTCCCATTCTGAAATGCTCCAAATGCTTCCCCACTGCCAGCTGCTGCTGCTGTTAGAATCTCTGCCTTTGCAGGAGTCCCCCTATTTGAAAGGATAAGGAGATCACTCGGTTCCACCACCAGGGCTGTATGGAGAGGCACATTGGTTTCTAAATGTCTAGACCTCACCACTATCACAGTTGTGGGTAATCAAGAGGTGGGAGTGCCACCTGTCCATGAGAACAACCTGTGGGTCGTAAGACACCAAGTACATAAATCCTGCCAGCCAACTGTGAGGGTGAAGCCAGTTCCCCAGTGTCTGCCTGCCTGGGTCCAGTGACCCAGCAGCACCTCCTAACTGCTCGTTTCTGGATAACCCTTACTGGAAAGCCCTGCCCCTGGACCACTGAATTTCCTTCATCATCTTCCATGCCACTTTTCCCCCCTGATCAGGGATCTGTGGGCCACCAAAGGGATAGATTCCAGAGGGTCTGTGAATTTAGATGGAAAACAATTATATCTTTATTTCATCATAATTGGGTTTTTTGCAATCCTATTTATTTTATTCTGTACATTGCAAAACATTATTCTGAAAGGGGATGCATAAGTTTCGCCAGATTGCCAAGAAGTCTGTAACATAAAATGATTAGAAATCCCTCTTCTAGATGGATTTACTTGGTATGGCAAGACCTCCAGCAAAGACTCTGCCCTCATTCAAACTGTAAATACTATTTAAGAGTCTTCTCTCCACAGCAAAGTCTTGGCCCCAACCCAGGCAGCCCATAATGCTGGCATCCTAAATTGGGACCTTACATACACACACACACACACACACACACACACACACACACACACACAAGTGTCTGGATAGATAGAGAGTTGCTTTTTAAAATGCTGCAGTAACTTCTCAATGGCCTCCATGCTAGAAAGCCCTCCCTCGTGACAAAGTAGTTCAATGAAACCAGTCATCACTTGGACCATGTTTGACAACATAGCACTCTTATTAGAAGACTCAGTAAATGACTGACATTGTCAGTGCTGAGGCCAGAGAAGAAGCAGACTCAGCCCAGGTGGGGCCTGCATCGTCTTGCCTGTGTGGCAGCCTGAGTCACTGGGGGCTTCCCAGAGGGAGAGAGAGAGAGAGAGAGAGAGAGAGAGAGAGAGAGAGAGAGAGCTCTGTTACCTGGTTGCTGGTAATAGAACTGGGCCAGACAACTTTTGTCTGTCTCTGAGGTCAGGAGTTCATTGCGGGTAGATCCAGGTGACTTGGGGAAGGCACCACTGATCTGGTTTCCCCAAACCGTACTGCTGTTGGGGAAGCTGTCATCCCTACTGTGTGCTAACTGGCAATAAGGAGGCCAAGAGGGGATGTGTTTGTCTTCATGTTTGTTCTTCAGGTGTCTGGGGTCCTGTGACATAGGCATGTTGGGGAGGAAAGGAAAAGGAGGAGTCAGTATTCTGATGTCCGAGTCTTCACGATGAAAAGAGCATTCAGAAACGGGGCCGGCTGCACTGCTAGTACACTGTTGATCCAAAGACTTGACCCCGTCATCATAAGGCACTTGTTGGAGAGCCCGGAGGTAGCACCAGGCACCTCCTGGAGTTGGCTATTTGATCCCCCAAGAGCTGAACTGAGAGCACACCCCATAAATGGCCTTCTGGGAACATTGGCTGTCCCAAACGTGTGGCCGTCCCAGCATACAGAACATTGTCTGAAAGGGAGGTTAAGAAATACATGCTTGGCATTGGAGCTAATTTGAAATGACTGTCTATTATTACCTTAGTACACCCACACAGGAGATAGAGGATCAAGGTCACATGCAGCAGGTTTTTGGTGTGATGGCAGCTGTACACCATTCAAAGACTGGAGGTGGTTGTTGTTGTTGGTGGTGGTGGTGGTGGTGGTGGTGTTTTAAACAAAGCTGCTTGGTACCTTGATTTTTGTTACAAAGTCATGGCTGGACTTTTAAAGGGGCCCATGGTTATATTGTATTGTCTCTTTTTGAGAAGAACCCAAGTGGACAAAGAAAGCCTGTTGTTCTAAGTTCGATATATAGTTCATTGGACAACCCATAGAGCTGGTCTATCATTGGATGGATAGATAGATAGGAAGGAAGGAAGAAAGAAAGAGAGAAAGAAAGAAAAAGAAAGAGAAAAAGAAAGAGAGAAAGAGAAGGCTGGCTGGATGGATGGATAGAAAGATAGATGGATAAATGATGGGTGGATAGACAGATAGTGGATAGACAGATGGATAGAAAGCTAGGTAGAAAGTTAGATGGATGGATGGATAGATAGAAAATTGGATGGATAGATAGATGGATAGACAGGTGGACAGAATGAAAGAAAAAATTGAATAGATAAGTAGATAGATGATGGATGGACAGAAAACTAGATGGATAGACAGGTGAATAGAAATGTGGATAGAAAGTTATATAGATAGGGGCAGTTAGGTGGCGCAGTGGATAGAGCACCTGCCCTGAAGTCAGGAGGACCTGAGTTCAAATCTGACCTCAGGCCAAACACTTGATACTTACTAGCTGTGTGACCCTGGGCAAGTCACTTAACCCCAATTACCTAAAAAAAAAGAAGTTATATAGATGGATGGATACAGAGAGAGATGATAGATAGAAAGCTGGATGGATGGACCAATGAATCTCTCAGATTGATGATAGACGCTGTAAATCGACTGTTAACAAAACTCAGAATTAAACTGTGAGAAAGGGCACTGACTAGATTGCCTTTATTGATGCCTATCTTCTGGCAAAAACAAAGTGCCATCTTTTCCCTACCAGTGATGATGTACAGCAGTAAGTTCTAGAACGCTCCAGGACTTCCAGAAGTTGAAGATCACCCAGCGTGTGCACCATAAAGGCCGCTATGATCAAGAAATGTCAAAGGAGACCTGAAGCAAAGAGGTCATCCATGAAATGTATGAATGAAAAAGGAGATGGGTTTGTCTTGTAGCAAGAACAAGTGAAGACTGATGGACAGCCCGTGTGCTCCTCTGGCATCTAGGGCGGTGTAGTGGAAAATGGGCTGGACTTGGGGTTAGAGAACTTGGATACAAACCCCAGCTGTGCTGCTCACTACCTGGGTGACCTTGGACAAGAGCCTTTATTTCTCTGGGCCTCAGTTTCCTCATCTGTTAAAATTAGGGGGTTGGACTAGGAGAACTTCTAAGATTCTTTCCATCTCTAGATCTACGATCCTCACAGGGTCAGGAGAAATCAAAGAATGCCCCCAGCCTTGAATGGAAGGCAATGGACAAGTGTCCTACAGGTGGACAGGCATGGCTAGGTTGCACTGTGCCTGCTGGAGGGAATGCTCACATGAGTGAGTTCACAGCTCCTTTAGAGTACCTTGAGTGTAATAATAATACATTTCTATAGCACTTTGAGCTTTAGAGATCTCTGCCTTCACAAGGCAGGTGGTAAAAGCAGAGCTATCCCCATTTTACAGATGAGGAAGCTGAGTCTCTGAGGGTGTCACTCTTCCATGATTATACAGGTAGTGAATGCTGGAGCTGGGATTGGAACCCAGGTCCTCTGGCTCCCAAGTCCAAAGATCTTTCCGTTTTCCCACATGTCCGTGAGGCAGTCTTGTCTATCAGTGGTGCACTAATCATGACACAAGTTAGTAGTCCCATTTTAAAGATGAAAAAAGTGAGGCCTTCAAAAATACAGTGCTCTGCCCAAGGTTACAGAGTCAGTGATGGATCTCAGATTAGATCTTGTGAATGCTGCGTAAGACCCTGAAACTGACATCCCTTGTATTGCCCTTTGCAAAGGAAACTTGGCTGTTTCTTGCCTATACCACACTTCATTGCACTCTCTCATTCAGACTCTCAGTAGCTCTGTGATAAACGAGCTACTTCCACACAGCCCCTCTCCAGCCAGTCTCGTGTAGATAAAGATGACAACCGTCCTGGCCACTGAACAAGGCTCTTCTCCGAGCACCATCCTGACCAGGAAGTGTTCCGTGCTCTGTTGGCAGACCCACCATCTTGACGAGCTGCCTTAGCTTGGCAAATCCAATGGCCTTGTGACCGTTTCCCCAATCTCATTTGTCGTCAGCAGCCCTGGCCTCTTGTGAAGCCAGGTGCTGCCTAGAATAAAACCCTACCGAGTCTGCCACCCCAGCTGCCAGCCTGAATGGCCCAGGGCTACCAACTCTGCCTTCCCACAACATACTATGGTTCTGGAGCATGTGCCAGGTATGCAGGGAGAGATCGTCTTCTGTTATAATTGCCTCGATTCTACTGTGTTAAATAAATCCATTTGAGACTTGGCTTTGCTTCCCAGACATGACATTCCAACTTGCTCTCAATGCCTTTGCTTTTCTAGGAGCAGGAATGCCCTCCCCACCCTAACTTTTACTTCTTAGAATCCCTCATTTCCTTCAAGGTCCAGCCACCCTTGAAATTACTTTATACTAATTTGCATTTATTTAGGTATGTGCTATACCTCTCCCTCCCTCCCCCCTTGACCCCCCAGAATATAATCATTTTTGTCTTTCTATCCTCAGCACCTAGGACAGTGTGCAGTAAGTACTTGAAATGAATCGAATTGGAAAAACTAGCATGAATTCTCTGGCTCTGGACTGATGTCTTCCCTAAAGCAGAAAGACTTCTCTCCCAGCAGACGAGAGTCTATAGTCTAAAGGACAAGCCTTTAACAAACATGGAGAGTCTATGGGCTGCTCACTGGGGAATCATCATTTCTTTTCCTCTTCTTTTTTTACTGTTGCTTTTAATTTTTATATTGCCTTCATTTCCATATAGATCCCCCTGTCTTCCTGAGTGAACCTTCCCCTGAAACAACTATTCGTAAAGAAATAGAAGGAGAAATAGTTGACCAAAACCAACCCTCATGTGGACTCTGTCTGCTAGTGTCTGTGCCATTCCATATCCATTGCTCCCCTTCTGGGGACTCAGCTTTTTCCTACACAGAACTGGAAACTAGCTACATATCCAAGATACCTGGTTCTCTGCCCCCGTGCCCCCGCCTTTTCTCTTTTTCGTTCACAATCCATTGCTTATCTGTGAAGTGGGCAGGTCTTTTCTAAGCTCTCCAAACCCCCAGCCCGGAAGATTGTGGGACCAACGGTGGTGGTGCTTGTTCCAAAGGAGATTGCCCTCAGCCAGTTTCCTCTCAGCTCTGAAGTTGATTGAAGCTCCTAAGGGCAGAAAACGTGATTTCAGAAACAGATGGTAACTTAACAGGAATCATTTGTCTGGTGTGATACATTAGCAGCGAGACCTCAGGAAGCTGGTGATTGCTTTGACTTTCCCCCACGATTTCATGTCCCTTATTAACATTTCCCCCACACTCCTATTATGTTAAAGGATTCTGCTTATTTTTTTCTAATCAATACTTCTTATGCCATTTGTAAATCAAATATTTTTTTCATGTATCAAGCATTTATTTTTTTCTCCTTCCCATAGGAAGGAAGGGACAGAGGGAGGAAAAAGGAAGGAAGGGAAGGAAGGAAAGGAAGGAAGGAAGGGAGGGAGGGAGGGAAGGAAGGATCCTTGTAACACATAAGCAGAGTCAAGCAAAACAAATTCCCACATTGGTTAAGTCCAAAAAGTGTGTCTCATTTGGCATATTAATCTGTGACTTCACTGTCAGGAGGTGGTTAACAGGCTTCATCCTCAGCCGTCTGGTTTGCCTTTTTCCCAAAAGACTCATTTCCCATCATACCACTCCCCTCCTTCCCCCTACCCCCCCCAAAATTGAATCATCCCTCAAAACAAAAATGTGAGCAAACAACTGTCTTGACAGTCTATGCAGCATTTTCTACCCATAATTTCTCACTTCTCTACTGAGAGGAAATAGACAGTTCCTCTTCTCTCTGGGACCAGGATTGGTCACTGCCATTATTGTGAGTTTGGCAGAATCCTAGTGCTGTGTCTGCTGTTCTCCGATTTCTCCTCTCCTGCTCAATTAGCCCATACAAGTCTTCCCATCTGGTTTTTTTGGTTTTTTTTTTGAGGAACTCTTTTATAGTTGGGTGCCCTTGATGAAATGGAAGTCTCCACTACAAATTACTGAGGGAAGCCTACAAAGGAGATGTTAGGAGCTGAGGTGGAAAGCACACTAGTCTTGGAGGCAGAAGACCTGGTTCAGGTTCTGACTCCATAGTTCTGACTGCTGCCTCTCAAGAAAGACCTAATAGATGAAATTACTAAAGGTCAAGAGAAAGGTCGACAGTGTGGTACAGGGGAAAGAACATTAAATCTATTCAGAAAAACCTGGAAAGACTTACATGAACTGATGCTGAGTGAAGTGAGCAGAACCAGTAGAACATTGTACATAGTACCAGCAACATTGTGCAATGGATGATCAACTATGATTGCCTTAGCTCTTCTCAGCAATACAATGATCTAAGACAATTCCAAAAGACTCATGATGGAAAATGCTACTCACATCTAGAGAAAGAACTACGGAGTCTGAATGCAGAGTGAAGCATCCTATTTTCCCTTTTTGTTTTTTCTTTCTCGTGGTTTTTCCCTTTTGTTCTGATTCTTCTTTCACAGAATGACTAATGTGGAAATACACTTAACATGATTGTACATGTATAACCTATATCAGATTGCTTGCTGTTTTGGGAGGGGAAAGGGAAGGGAAGAAGGGAGAAAATTTTGGCACTCAAAATTTTACAGAAATGAATATTGAAAACTATCTTTACATCTAATTGGGAAAAAAAATACTATTAAAGGGGCAGCTAGTTGGTGCTGTGGATAGAGCACTGGCCCTGAAGTCAGGAGGACCTGAGTTCAAATCCGACCTCACACACATAACACTCACTAGCTGTGTGACTCTGGGCAAGTCACTTAACCCCAACTGCCTCACCAAAAAAAAAAAAGTACTATTAAGTGCAAAAGTAAAAATAAAAAAGAACATTGACTCTAGAGCCAGAAGACCCAGGTTCCTCTTCCAGCTTTGCTCTTGCCTGTGGAGGCTGCTCACTTCCATTCTAGGGGCCTCCACTCTTCATCTATGAAAGAAAGTTGTTGGGCCAGGTCCTGCCCTCTGGGAGCTTACATTCTATTGGCACTTATTAAATGTCCCTCATGTTCACCTGAAGGCCACATGCTCAGGTGCACACAAACACTGAGCCTCTTCTCTCCTTTGTCTTGGCACAGGGCCTCTGCTTTAATGGAAGTGCCTTTGTTTTATACCTTATTGCCGCCATCGTAGACGCCTCCTCGGTCACCAAAGAGAGGGACACCCACAACTATAACAGCTGGGCCGCCTCATCCGTAAGTAAGCTTTCTCCATCTCTGACACTCGGCACGATGGGTATTCACAGAGCCTCTGTCCCTGCCCCACCCCGCTCCTTGAAGTCTTGCTTGTGAAGATGGAAGTCAGTCAGTCAAAAAAACATTTATTAAGTACCTACTATGGTGCTTGGACAGACTTCAGGAGATAGTGAAGGATAAAAGGGCCTGGTGTGATATGGTCCATGGGGTCCCAAAAAGTCAGGCCCAACTAAATGAATGAACAATGTGTCAGACACTGGGCTAAACCCTTGGGATACAAAAAGAGGCAAATGACGGGCCCTGTCCTCAAGGAGCTTACAATCTAACGGAGGAGACAACGTGCAAACACATATGTACAAACACGTTAAAAACAGGATAAAGTGGAAATAAGAGAAGGAAGATGCTAGAATTTAGAGGGCTTGGGAAAGGCTTCCTCTCAAAGATGAGATTTTAGCTGGGACTTGAAAGAAGCCAGTGAGCAGAGATGATGAGGAACACACTTCTCTATGTTTAAGCCATGGCTGTGGTCATTGCCAGCAGACTTCTGTGAAAGAGGGAAGGGCTGGAAATCCGCAGCCATGTGCGGGAGCCACATTTTCCAAAATCAGCCAACAGATTAGGCATAAAGAACACAGACTGTCTTTAAAGAGGACTTCCTGGAGTATATGAGAAGCCTGAGTTGTGAGGCTAGAAATGGAGACTTTCTTCTCATCGCACTTTCTGTCTCATGTGAAGGAAGAGCTCTCCAGGAAATCTGTGATCCCCATTAGAGCCACATTGTGCAGACCTCGGTTTGATGACGTATGGTTTTGTAAGCAGCTGTAGTGCAGTGGAAAGAACACTGTGGGCTTTGGAGACAGGAGATCTGGATTCAAATCCTGGTTCAACCCCTTACTGTGTGACCTTGGACAATCAATCAATCAACATTTATTAAGTGCCTATGAGTTATTTAACCCTGTTTCCTCACCTGGAAAATGGGGCTAAAAAAACCCATGGTACTTGATCTTGCTTTTGCAAAGGCTTTATAAACCTCATGACAACCCTATGATGCAGGTGCTATTATTATCCCTATTTTACGGATGAGGAAACTAAGATAACATGTTGGAACTATTTGTAAATTGTCAAGCACTACAGAATGACACATGCATTTTTGGATGTGGCCAATTTGAAAATTTGTTTTCCTTGACTATGCATATTTGTTATGAGGATTTTCTCTTTCTTTTTTCTTTCAAGGGCAAGGGGAGATAGGAGGGAGATTTCTTTTTAATTGAAAAAACAAGTGCTTGTTAATAAAAAAAAACAATTTGAAGAACTATAAAGCATTATATGAATTTTAGCATTATTCATTATTACTGTCCCTACATTCAATTCAATGAGCATTTATTAAGTGACCACTGTGTACAAGGAGAGGGATAGTAAGGTAGGTTGGATAGAGAGCTGGTCTCAGAGTCAGGAAGACCTCTGACCTCCTGACTGCAGGATCTGGAGCCAGTCCTGTTACCTCTCAGCACCCCCAGGCAGCGCTAAGGCTATAAGCTACAGAGAAGGTATTAAGCTACAGTAATAAAGTGAATTTCCTTCCCTGCAGTTCCCTGTACAGAAGAACTCATAGATCCCGATCCTCCCTTCTGTCATCCCCAAAATGCCCAAGGCACAGTCCTGGGATTATAAAGATTAAATAAATGAAAACGTCAAGATGCAATGTAAGACAGTGGGGAAAACACAGGATTTAGAGTTGGAGGACTCAAGTTCAAATCCTGACTAAGGCACTTATTACCTATATAACTGGAGAAATTACTTAACTTCTCTGGGCCTCAGTTTCCTCATTTGTAAAATAAGAGTTAGACTAGATTCAGTTCTATGATCCCTTAAGAATATAAGTACTATTTACATTCTACACCTACTGTATACCTTCCTTGTTGTTATCTGTCCTTCCTTCTTGAAAAGGACCATGGCAACAGGACGGTGAGGTCATGATTTGCAGGTGAATTGGATTACAGTGAGGGAGGGCTGTGCAAAGTTATCAGCCTCACTTTCTCCTCCGTAGCCATCTGGGTCCAGTGGCCAGATATAGCTCAGGATGACTGGAGATGGCCCCCACCTTCTATGACCATTTGATGCATAACTACACATGGTCTCAGCTTCCAAAAGCAAAATTGGAGCAGCTAAAAACAAAGAGTGAAATAAGAGACCTGAATCAGTAAAGTCATTTCTGGCTAAATCATTGTGCTGATGTATGAGTCAAGGGAGGACAGATCCTTAAATTCATTAATTAGGATGTTTTATAATGCTCTGTTCTAACCTGTTTCCTTCTCCACAGTTCTTTGCTTTTGTGGTCACAATCTGCTATGCTGGAAACACGTATTTCAGCTTTCTGTCATGGAGATCCCGGACTGTACAGTGATGGCCATTTCGACAATGATATCAATGGAAAGAACATTGCTGTAAAAGCCGCCGTGGGTAGGATGTACATTTCCAGAGAACTGTGTTTTTAGCGTGTTTTTGTACACTTAGTTCCATTGTGGTAGCTATGGTCAGTTGCAAGTGAAATGGATACTTGTTTACAAAACACTGTAAATCCTTAGGACAAAACACTTTCAATACATTGTTAACAAACTTGTAGAGTCTATTTTTCCTAGACAATAAGTAACAGAGTTGCTAATGTTAAGAAGGCATCCACTTTGTAAATCTAACCTTTAAAATGCCAGACTTTTTTTTTTTTTGGATTAAATGTTTGAAAATCACCCATTAACTTCAGTGTCTGACTTTTTGGGGGGCACTAGAGAAAAATGAGGCCTTTCACCACAACCAAAGTGCATGGCTCCATGGGACACAGAGCATATACAAGATTATTTAGGAGAAACCTTCTACTTGGATCATGAGAGTAAGGCCAGGGGATTAACTCATTACTTGCACACTTTGGGGTACTGTGCCCTACAGCAGAGGTGTGAGACTGCTGGCCGAACCAGATTAAAAGGTTAATTGAGAAATACTTCATAAAATACACAAAAATACAATAGAATATAGATAATGTTAATATGTGGTTTTCTAAGTCACCATGTACTCCACAGGGATCCTTATGTACCATTTAAGTTTGATATCACTGCCCTACATGTTCTGAAGTCATGTTCTGAAAGTCTTTCAAAGTGAATTCAGTGAATGGAACTCAATTTAAAATGTTGTAACCAAGCCATGAGGCAGTAAGATAGAGGGTCCCCAGAAATGTCTTTTCGAACCTGTAGGCTTTTGGACCATTCCTGAACCAGGGCCATAACTACAGTTGGAGGACCCAGGCTTGGCCCTAGGGTGGGATATTTATCCTCTTCTCCCTCCTCCCCAGCCATACCACAGATGAGCCCCATATTGCCAGGCTCTGCCCCCAGTAGTAGAAACAGCCTGTCCCAAGGCATACATCCTCTCCTTGTCATCAATGCCTCCCCTATCCCAGCCTGCCCTCCCTCCTTATCAGGAGTCAGGCCTTCAGTGCTATAGGAACCTGAATGTGTCCCAGGATAGGGGTCCTTCTCCCCAACAAAAAGCCAGATGAGCTCTCTCTCCCACTCCCTTGATCTCATCACAAAATTGACTAATTATGACTGTTACAGACATAGAATTGACCCCCCCCCCAAACACCCTTATTCTTTGCCTTTGGTGGTATCAGTCACTGAATGTTTCACAGCAAACACACAGAGGGGAAGGTTGTTAGCTCAACCTGGGCTTTTAAAAACCATAACCCCAATAATCAGGTTTATGGCACCCCAGAAAACACACACACACGGAAGATCCAAGGTCATCCACTTGGTTGCCACCAGGGTCTCCTTCTCCAATCAGCAACACCAGTAAAAGGCCCAGGAAATCTGCTCCACGTCTGTAGGCTGGCCCCCAGCAGTCAGGGCTCATGGTATTTTATACCGAAAATTGCAATGGGAGCGAGAGGCCTTTACAAAATCTGCTAATTTGGGACAAATAGACCCCGGGTACCTTTGAATGCACCAAACCTGAATAAATTAGATAAGGATGAATTTGGTAAAAATTCCTTTGGTGTTTAGGGCTGTATCAATGGCCCCATCGTTCACTGTATCTCTGTCTGGGTCTTCCTGCCTCCACCTGGACTTAATAATGGCTAGTTTATGTAGCACTTTAAAGTTTACAAAGCACTGTACATGTTATCTAAAGCTCACAACCACCCTGTGAGGTAGGTGCTCATATTATCTTGATTTTACAGTTGAGGAAATTGAGGCTGAAAGGTCAAGTAACTCCCAGAATCATACAGCTAGCAAGAAACCAAGGCAGGATTTGAACTCAGGTCTAACACTCTACCTATCTTGCTACCTAGCTTCCTTTGCTTTACCAAATTGCATCAGAAGATTAGCCAATAGATCCAGGAAAGAATAGAAAAAAAGGTTCATGCAGTGATGTTTCCCCACAAGTCAAAACATCACCCTCGTGATGTCACTAGTTCTCTTTGAGAATGAAGGATGAACAACAAGCCTAGAACCCGTTTCCCTAGCTTGCTTTCCCTCCTGTGTCAGGACCCTGCTCCCAATTGGCTTGGTAGGGCTGGCTGAGTTACATTCCTCTCCTGTTGTCCTATATAAATGATAAAGAGCCATTAAGCTTTGATGGACTTCTTTTCTCCCAATCTATAAATAAAGTGGGCAGGTTGGGGAGTGAAAGATTTTCATTATCCAAAGGAAACCTAGATTCTCATAGTCAGGTTAGCAAGATCTAATTAGTCTCGACAACATATTTTTCAAAGCCCACTTTAAAACCCGACTGGGGGGCAGCTAGATGATACAGTGGATGGAGCACTAGCCCTGGAGTCAGGAGGATCCGAATTCAAATCCGACCTCAGACACATAACACTTACTAACTGTGTGACCCTGGGCAAGTCACTTAACCCCATTGCCTAGCCAAAAAAAAAAAAACAAAACAAAACAAAAAAGGAAACCACACCCACAACTGGATGGTTCTGGAGGTTGAAAAGAAATAGAGTCTCTGCCTTAGAGCTTTCCATCTGAAATGAGGATTCAATCAATCCATCATCCAGCACTTTTTAAGCACCTACTGTGTACCACTGGGGATATAGTGGGGATTTTTAAAAAAAAGGCACCTTAGAGCAAGGGAAACCCACAGTAAGGAAAACTTGATCTATGTTAGGTAGTGGGTGATTGGAGCTGGTTGGTCATAGTCTGATTTGGAAGGGCCTACTGAGTTGATCCAAGCCATTGCTGACCAAGAAGCCCTTCCACCACAACCCCAGTGGATTCGGCCTTGGAGTTCAGACTTGGGTTCAAGTCCTGACCCGGCCCCTTCCCTACCTGTGACCTTGGGTTAGTCCTTCTAAACTCAGGTTCTTCATCCATAAAATGAACATCATAATCCGGGTACTACCTAATGATATAATTCACATGAACCCAATGCTCTAACATTTGCAAAGCACCTTACAAAAGTTATCTCACTGATCCTCACAGCAACCCTATCATCCCCATTTTACAGATGAGGACACAGGCCCTGAAGGGGCTAATAAGTATCTGAGAGGATTTGAACTCAGGGCTTCCTGAATCATGACCAGTGTTCTAACCTCTACCCATTGTGAAGATCAAATAAAGGTAGTCTTTTTTTTTTTTAAAGAATTTTTTGTATCAGTAGAGAGGTAGACAAAAATAGGAGAAAGCAGGGATTTGCATCCCCTTCATAGAAGAGCACACAGGTTGGGCCACGTAGACCAGGAGGGGCCCAGGCCCACCCCAGTGTCTTTAAGAACCAACCAATAAGCCTCAGACCAAACACATGACACTTACTAGCTGTGTGACCCTGGACAAATCACTTAACCCCAATTACCTAAAAAAAAGAAAAAGAAAAAGAACCAACCAATAAACAAAAATAAATAGAAGCTTTGCCTTTTAATTTAATTCATCTAAAGGTATGGTTTATTGTATTATGTTTAAGGTTAGTTATTTTTATTTAATTATGAATACAAATAATATCCTTCATGATTCAGTAGTCAATAAACGATTGAGTGAAAAAATAAAATAAAATTCCTTGGGTATTCCTCCTAATGAAACATGCTGGGCATACCTGTGGCCCCCTTGTTTGGGAAGGCTTCTGCTTGCAGACCCTTCTTGCTTTGGGTGAAGAAGCCAGCCCTTCCCTCCCCTGGCCCCTCTACACCCACACCCACACACATTCACATACACAAACTGAGGCTGTCTTTTCAAGTGTAACAACCACCAAACCAGAGTGAATGAGTAGCCAAAAGGGGTCAGAACTTTGTCTCCAGGACCCAGGCTGCTCAACCTTCTGTGAAGGGTCTCCACGCTTGATGTCCGAGGCCAAGGAGTCGGGGAACAGAGGCGATCTATTTCCAGGAACTCGTATAAAGCTAGTCACTGACCTTGTCAAGCCACTGCCTCTTTGGGCCTCAGTTCCCTGACCCTGAAAAAAATGAGAGAATTAGCTGAGATCGGAGGTTTTAACCTGGGGTCCTGGTTAGATAGGAGTCAGTGAATTGGAATTGGGGGAAAAATCAGGTCTTTATTTTCACCAACCTCCAACTGAAACAACACTTTTTTTACAAACTCTCTGAGAAGGGGTCCGGAGGCTTCCCAAGTCCAACAAGGAAGGAGTCTAAAACACTGAAAAAGCTAACAGTACCTGGCCCAGACAATCTCCAAGGTCCCTTACCACTCTAAAGTTCACATCAATTCAACACTTATTAAGCACCTACTATGTGCCAGGCACTAATGACAAAAAAAGTAGGAGGGGAATAAGCATTTATATAGTTCCTACTATGTGCCAGGCACTGTGCTAGGTGCTTTTTACAAATATTATCTCATTTGCTCCTTATAACTACCCAACAAGGTAGGTGTTTCATTATCCCCATTTTACAGTTGTGGAAACCAAGGCAAACAGAGGTTAAGTGACTTGCCCAGGGTCATACTGCTAGTAAGTGTCTGAGGCTGGATTTGAACTCGAGTCTTCCTGACCTCTTGTCCATCTCTCTATCCACTGCACCACCCGGCTGCCTCCACGAAGCACTCTTTACTCTTGACTTTACATTCTACTGTGTGGGGGGGGCAGTGGGGACACACAAGTAAATACAAAGTACATTAAAAGAATATCGTTTTTAGAAGAAGAAAGCATTAACAATGGGCTTCATCAGATGCAAAGGTTTCACGTAGCAGATGGCAGCTAAGCTATGTGGAGAAGAAAGGGGGAGATTTTCGTAGGTGGAGACAAGGAGAGGAAGCATATTGGGACGTTCGAGGGCAGAGACTTGCTGGAGATGGGATGTCCTATATGGCAGATACCTAGCAAGTCAGTGTGACCTGAATAGTACAGAGGAGTACAAACAGCCTGTGAAGGTAGGTGGGAGCCAGATCATGGAGGGCCTTAAATGCCCTATGATTCTATGATACTGTTATTAATAAAGTCAAGAAAAGGAAGGCAACAAGCCCCACCCCCACCCCGTGACACTGACTTGGGGGGAAGTGCTTTCATGTGGTCAGCTTGTCCTCAGGGCAAATGTGTCTTGGGGGTGTGCCCCTTACCCCTTGAGATGTTTATTTTTCCCATTTCTTTAAGAATACAGGAAAATCATTCTGTCTGATGGAACAACAAAATTTAAACCAGGTTCTGAGCGAAGTTGATCCTTTCTGCTAATTAATGTGTTTCTACAAGACCCTGCCCATGTTCCATTTATTCCCTCTGTGAGACAAACTGTACCCAGCGGCCACATGCACTTCAGCGTTCTCCTGCAGGTCTCCAAGAGAAAGTGTTAGTTTCTTATGGGCCAAGTCAAAGAAGGAGTGGCAGCCAAGCATGTTGAGAAACAAGGGTGCTGAATGTTGGTCCCCCACTCCTTTGAATGCCTGGGTTCAGCATGACTGACTGAAGGGCATCTTAGGGCACAGCTGTTTTGGAAGGAGTGTGGTACGGTGGCCTGGGAGTCAGGAGAGCTGCATTCAGCTTGGCAGCCACCGACTAGCTACGTGGTGTTGGAGGAACTGCTTCCCTTCTCAGCTTCCTGGCCTGTAAAAGTGACTAAGGGGTTGGCCTGTTGGATCAAAGAATAATAGCTTTAGAATGGGAAGGGATCTAAGGGGAGATCTGGTCCCGTCCCCATATTTTATAGACAAAGAAACTGAGGCCTAGAGAGGGGAAAGAAACAGAGACACAAATCTGGTTGCAAATCCTAGAGATCTCTGATGCCCAAATTACTGCCCTTTATATGAACTCTCCTCTAAGGACCTTTCTGGTTCTAAGGTTGTATGATCCCCATAATTGCTGAAGCTTGTTCTTTCCTTCCTCCCTGCTAGAAGCTCTCCTTTTACTTGTTGGGGCCAGCAAGGCCCATGAGCACCGAAATGTGGGCTTTTGGGGTGCTGCACACTGAGCAGCCCTAGACAGAAGCTGGGTTTCACTTTCCTGGTTTGGGGTGTACATGTGTCCAGGTGTGTTTGGGCAGATGTCTTTCACGTGCATTTGCTTGAAGGGACAGTTGCTGAAACGTTGACCAGTAACAGAGTACTGACCCTAGGGGGCCGAGTGTCCTGCCCCAACCCTCAGGCCTGTCCTCCCCACAGCCCAAGGCTTCTAGATCTCTCTGGGAATGGCAACTCTTCATGATCCATAGTGCAGAAGACTGCAAGCTTGTTTTTGCCTTGCTGAGAAATGATGGTTGACTTCGTGCCTTGGAATATCTTGGGTCTCTGTGGGCTCTGGCTTTGTGCTCTACAGAAAGCCACACGGGGAAATAGGTGTTTATTTTTAACTGAAAGGAAATCAAGAATTTCCTCTTTTGAGTGTTGAGAGGCATGGGTCATGAATACTTTTCAACAGTGTGGGTGTTTAGGTGATTAAAGCATTTGTCTTATGATTCTCTAATAACTTTTTCCATTATTTAAAGTGGGCTCTGAATTACTTCTGGTTTGAGTTTGGAAGGAAGGAAACTTTATCTTTGTAACAATACCAAGAAACCCTTCAGAACAAAATCCCAAACCATCCCAACACCAGGATCAATTTAAAATGTAAAGACTCCTGATGCAGGGATTACTTGGGCAGTGGGAAATTGAAAGACTTTCGCAAAAATTTTTTCTTAGAGAATTCAGAATCAGTGGGTGTGCCCCTAAATAGCTCTGTGAACTTGGGCAAGTGACTTCCTCTCCCTGGGTCTCAGTTTCCTCATCTGTGAATTGAAGATATTGGACTAAACAATTACTCCCATCCCCTCCTTCTTAAAAAAAAAAAGAATTAATTCTCAGATTCTATTAATAATGCACCGCATGCTTAAACTGTTTGCCATCTGTACTCACCATCTGTATTCACCTCATGCTCCTTCCAAAACTTTTTTCTATTTTTGTTGGTGGAGTTGGGTAGTTTTAATTTGATGTGCTTACCCTTTCATTGCAAATCAATAAAGTCCTTTAGGCAATTAATTACTCAACATTGAGTATTTCTGGTTTGCACCCTACAAAAGAATGATGCGGCCAATGAACACTTGACAATAAAACATGAGAGGAAAGAGTAGATATGCTAGAGGGATTTTATTTATTTTAGCATTCATTTGAATTTTCAATCACACCTCTAAGGAGAGGTCCCCTCTAGGCAAAGGTGCAAGTAAATCTAGGAGAACTGAAGCAGGATCATGAACGCTGATACAGATGTTAATCCTGCCTCTGATGTCAAACCAGAAAACATGGGTTCAAATGCGACCACCACTACTTATTACCATGTTGACTACGGCCATATTCACAGAAATACAGCGGACTGCACAGGCTAGAGGGCTAGCTTGTGTATTTCATCTGTTCCCCAGTTTGCGCCAGCTGAAAAGAAATTCATCACCTACAGGCCAGCCTTTTTAGTGACAAGCCTGTATTAAGCTAGGTTAGTCCTCCAGATAAGACACATGCTACCCATCCCAGGGCCGGAGTCTGAAGCCTCCTCAGCTGTGTAGAACCTGCTGGGGCTTGCTTTCTGTTAGCAATCCCTGTGGAGGACCATGGTCATCTTCACACTATGATGAGGCTTGGGAGTGGGACTTCAGTAAAGAGTTAGATCACAAATGCCAGCTGAATAAAAATACCAAAATGAGGAAGCCAGAAAGTATCGAGTACTGATTCTGTACGGAGAATGGTATCGGCTGGCCATGGGGGTGGGGTGGGTGGGCAGAATTCAGGTGAAACAAAAAGCATGCTCCATAGCCCAGCCCCTGACCCATCTAAGCACCTCAGAACAGCCCAGACTTGACCAAGGGCATCTCTCCTATGAACTGCTTGATTGACAGGCTGTCAGATGTGGAAGAGACTACCATATTATGAAAGACAAAGTCCTGTCTCCAATTGTTCTGCTTTGGAGATTGTCAAAGTTTAGTTGAAACTGAAAGGTTCTATGACAGGGAAGTGTTAGAGAAGCACTGGGTTTGGTGGATAGGGGTGGATCGGACATCAGGAAGATTTGATTTTCAATCATGCCTCTGACATATTGCTCTCAGGGGTGGGGAACCTGTGGCCTCGAGGGTTGTGACATTCATTCTGTCTGCACTTGAGGACCTAGAGGGCCACATGTGGAGTCCCCCATGCCTGTCCTGGCTGCTTGGTCCTGGTCAAGTCATTCAACCTCTTACTGACCCTCTCAACTCTCTAAGCTTCCATGTTATGGGCTCTGGAAGAAATGTTCCTCACACAGTCTGAAGGCCTCCCCCTAGCCCACGCCTCCTGAAAAAACCGCTGGTCATATTTTTTGAAATGATTCATTGATGCTTAAAACATGCACAGAGTCATGTTCAGGCCTTGCATTCCAGAATAATCCCTTATAAAACAAAAAAAGGGCAAAAACAACAAAACTACCCAGTCTGACAGAGAGCACAACGTTCTGAAACCCTAGCCACCCTCTCTTCACTGAGAACAGGGATGCCATCAAGGCGGGCCATTGACTTTCCTCAGAGTTAGCTGTCTTTCCCCTTTGCTTTATCTTCTTGTTTCTATGGGGGGGGGGGGGGTTTCTTAATCTGGAGGGGCAGCGTGGCGGAGAGGGCTGAGCACTCGATCTAGAGCGAAAAAGACACGACTTCACAATCCCAACCCAGGCACTTGTGCGTGACCTCTCGCAACATGGAACTTCCCGGATCCTGTTTCCAACTCTGGAAAACGATGGGGGCGGAAATCAATGGCCTCTGAGATGGCTTCCAGCTCCAAATCATAATCTCCACGTTCCACTGCAGCTTGCTCGGCCTTGCCGGCTCCCCTCTCAGCTCTCCCCCTCACGCCCCTCCACCCCACTGATGGACACCAGCTTAGATCTCA
>NW_020954577.1:1371989-1436193 GCF_900497805.2 Vombatus ursinus
CTGGAAGGGAGGGACCATTTGGGAGCCCCAAACGGAAGCCTCCTCTCCCCGTCTCCACTCCCCAACTACTGACATTTCTAAGCGGCTTCATCTGGGGCCTCATTAGTACAAATATCTGGCGTAAGGCCCCCGAATGTTATAAGTCGCGGGGAGGCGGGGCCCGAATTTGTCCCGTCTGGGCAGGAAACTCGCGCCCTCCAGGAGAATTTGGAGACCGACTGGGGCCTGCACCCCATTGGTTCATTCCATCTCCCCTAAGAGCAATGGCCAGAACGGGTGCAAGTTTCCTGTTCCCCGAGGCTAGGTCCCAGGCTAGCTCTGGTGGGGGTGGGGGGGGTAGGGGAATCCCCAAAACCACAGTCTCCATGCTCGTGAAGCGGCACCAGCAGGCTGGCACTATGGGACCTCTGCTGTCCCGTCCAACTCTCCCAAGGATTCCAGGGGCTCGGACTTCGGGGCTCATTTTGGGATAGGACAGGCGGCAGCCACTCCTCTCTCAGCTGCTTCCCCCCCCCAAGTCCACATCTGGATCCTGTTCCGCCCTGGCCAGCCCCGGCTCTTCCTCCCCTAACCCCGCCCCCTGCTAGGCTCTGAAGTTGAAGGGGCGGCCGTCTGAGGAACTGGGGGTCCTGCCCCGCCTCACCCCGCAACCTCCAGCCCAGCCAGGGTCAGGGCCAAGAACAAATCCGGCCCTGCCAGGGGCAGGCTCACCCCACACAGTGCCAGGCCCCCCGGTAACCTGTCCGAGGGACCGCCCCGACCCCGCCCTTCCCTGGGGCGGGCCGCCCAGGCCCCTGCCCCTCCTTCGGGCGTCTAGTCTGGTGCTGGAGTCCTAAAGCGGCAGGCAGGCTGGCCGGCAAGCAGGCGGGGGCCGGGGCTGCAGCCGCGCCTGGCAGATGGACCCACGGAGCCACAGACCCGGCGCCATGTCTCACGGCCCCGGCGTCATTCGCACCACATGCAGCAGCAGTGGTATCTTCGGAGTGGGCGCACCCCCACCGGGCCCGGCCCCAGTCCCGGGCCCCTCCGAGGGACTGGTGGCCCGCGGTTACCCCACTACCTACCCCGCATTGCTCAAGGTGGCGCAGATGGTAAGAGAGGAGAGGGCAGGAGGGGAGGGGGAAGGCACCACCCTGGGTGAGGCGAGAGGGGGCAGACACCATTGGAGCTTCTCCCGCCTCCCGGAGTGCCGGGGACCCACTCCTGGAGCACCTTGGAGCGTCCCCAGCCCGGCTGGGTTGGCACACCGACCCAGCGAAGAGGAATGGGGCTCCTTTGCGCACGGAGTCCTCGGGGGGAGCGACTTTCTGCGAGGGTTACTCTTCACCCTCGGATTTCCCTCTCTTTCTCCATCCCAACCCCTTTCTCGTTCCCAGCCTCCACTCTTTTGTCTTCACCTGGAATCCTTGGTGCAGCCAGCCGCCCACTCCTCCCACCTCTCCCCTCAGCCTGCTCAGCTCACCAGCCAGCCTGGGGGTGGACAGCCCAAACTCTAGATCCTCCCCCACCCCCATTTCCTCCTGATGTGAGTTATGGCGTCTCCACCCTCTCTGGGGGAAAGCATTATTTCACCTGGAGGGACTTGAAGGGAGAGGGCCTCTCCCTCCTCTCTGATGTCTACTCCATTCCTTCCAAAAAGAGTGTACTACGTTTTCATACTGTTCCCCGCACCCTGGGCCCTGTTCGAAGCTTTGCAGAAGTGTCTCAGTCATTCCGTCTTGGTAAAAATCTGCTGCCTCGGGGCGCCACAAGCCTTAGCGTCTCGTTTCCTCAGGCAGCAGCTTTGGGGCATTCTTATTCTGGTGGCCTCTGCTCCTGGTGCACCTTCAGCAAATGCCTAGGTCAGGTGACAGTTGAATGGGTGCCTCTTTGGCCCTGGGAGCCAAGGAGTGTGCTAGCTTAAGAGCACGACAGCATCTTGTGAAGGTGTTCACAGAAGTGTGAGATACTGATTAGGAGCAAGCAATTGTGAAAGTGTGAGGTGATTCAAGTTTCAGAATCAATGTTAATGCGTCGAATCTGCTGTTAAAACAAAAACGGACTGAATAGGGAAAGCTGAGTTAGGTTCAGAGAGACAAAACTCCTGAAAGGTGTTGTTCAGTCATTTCAGTCTCCATGACCCCATTTGGGGTTTTCTTGGCTGAGATACTGGAGTGGTTTGCCGTTTCCTTCTCCACCTTGTCTTACAGATGAGGAAACTGAGGTGAACAGGGTTCGAACAGGGTTAAGTGATTTGCCCAGGGTCACACCATTGCTAAGTTCTGAGGCTGGATTTGAACTCGGGTCTTCCTGACTCCAGGCCTAGTGCTCTATCCACTGTGTCACCTAACTGCTCTCCTGAAAGGTGTAATACCTTACATTTTTAGCTCTTACCTACTCAGCACAACTTTTCCAGGTTGAATAGTGCAAATTTCGTAGATTTTGACCTAAAAGAATTATGCCCATTTTGCTGAGGAAACTGAGGCTTGGAGCCATTAGTTAAATGACTTGCCTTGATCACACAGCTAGTATCAGAGCTGGACACTGAACCCAGGCCTTCTGACCCGACTACTTTTCCCATTATTTCTTAGGAGAGAGAGGGAGAGAGGGAGAGAGGGTGAGACTGCCTGAAGCTCCCAGGCATGGTAGGGAGAAGCCAGAAGGGTTTCTAGGATTAAAATGCAACATAAATGTGAGTTATTCATATTATTATTTATTCAAAATTCATTCAACAAGCATTCTCTTCTCCTCTTTAAATATACTTGTTTAGCAAGTGTGAATTGTCCTATAGGAGCCATCTCTCACACATGCCTTCTTCCTGATTAAATGCAAGCTCTGTGAGAGGAAGGACTCTTTCATTTTTTTGTATTTGTATCCCCAGTACCAGCACAGTGCTTGGCAAGTGTTAGGTGCTTAATAAATGCTGGTTAATTGTTGATTGAATGATTTGTCCTATGCTACTCTTTCACTTGGCCTTTCTAAACCTCCCTTTCTGTCTGGTTCCTCTGCATTCCCCCCCTTTTCCCCCCCCCACCCCTTTCAGGTCCATCTACTTGAGCTCACTTTTGAGGTTTAAATAAGAACTTCCAAGGACACTTCTCTTTTGAGATGATGGTTCAGTCTTGCCTTTTGAAAGTGCACCTTGACCTTTTTTTGGCTATTGGAGTGGTAGGAACAAATGACTGAGTAGGATGAGAGGGGAAGGGATTGGAGGTGGTGAGAGGCAGAGACTGAATAACTTCAGTCAACTTGTGACTAAGACTCAAGTATTGGAGTAGAGCGAGCCAGCTGTCTGTTTATTCCACTGTCACTCTGAGCCCTCTATGTGCTAAAGATGCTAAAGGGACATTTGGGTCAGAATATCTTAAAGGGATTACAGAGAGAGAAGCCGCATGTCCCTGTTGCAAATACTGTCACTCACAGCTGATCATCTGTTTTGATGAGCTGAGTTTTTTCCTTCTTTCTTTTTTTTTTGTTTCTTGTTACAAGAGGATGGCTCCCTGGTCTGGGAAGGGTGGAGAGTAGGTTCTGGAAGTGAGGACAAAAACAAACGATATCAATAAAATTCTTTAAAAAAATTTTTAAAAGAAAGCTAACTAGAAATCATGTCTACAACTACATTGTCAAAAGTTAAAAATATAAAAATTATTACTTACTCTTGAAGTAAGACAACCCTAATAGGAGGAGACATATACAAAGCAGCATAGCTTTCTTTCAAAACTGATATTCAGGGGCAGCTAGGTGGCTCAGTGGATGGAGCACCAGCCCTGGATTCAGGAGGACCAGAGTTCAAATCCAGCCTCAGACGCATAACACTTACTAGCTGTGTGACTCTGGGCAAGTTACTTAACTCCCTTGCCTAGCCCCCCCCCCAAAAAATAATGAAATAAAATAAAATAAAAACTGATATTGAACACAGTGGGTAGCTGGTGCAAGGGAAAGAGTACCAGAAATGACCTTGGACAAATAATGACTCCCTGGGTCTTAGTTTCCCCCATCTGTGAAGTGAAGAGTTTGTATCAGCTACTCTAAGATCCTTTCCAGTCCTAAATCTGTGTTCAAAAAAATTTGGGGATGGAGACGAATATGTTTTTCTTGGCAAAGCCTGTGTAACTTTTAGAGTATAGAGCAGAGTATAGAGCAGGTCAAGTGAAGCCCTTTGACTGAGTCCAAGTTTTACAGAACCAATCCTTTTATTAAAGAGATTTGTCCTGTGAAGTTTGGATTCAGTCAGAGGGTCTCACTTGAGGACCTAGAGGGCCACATGTGGCCTCGAGGCAGAAGGTTCCCCACACCTGCTATAGAGTATAGAGTATAGGCTTTGGGATGAATTAGTGGAACGTGGAGAAACACCTTCTCCCTGAAAACATTGGCCTCAGTGAATCAGGCAAGCACCGTTCCTCAAATGAGCTCTAAAGAACAGTGTGGAGATTGGTTGAACTGGTAGGAAATGATCCATCCTCTTCCCCCCACCCAAATCCAGACTATCTCATGCTCAATTGCTCTCTGTGACCGTTTGCAGGTGGCAAAGAAAGGCCTCGTTGCTCAGAAGACAGAGAATAGAACTTCCTAAGACTGGTGGAGTAGCTTTCACTTGGGATCTTCTCCTCTGGGTTTCCTTCTTCATAACACCCAGAGTAGACCCACAGGATTTCTGCCCCCCCCCAAAAAAGCTGCAGGTTTGGGCAGAAGCTATGAATGAAGTTCCCTGACTCAGGGGAATATCGAGGATTTTGACAGTCGAGTTTTCATGATTTAGGGACTGGTTAGCCCAGACATTGTAAGAACTAGGTCAGCTTTGTTGCTAGGGACTAGTGATTGCTTTATTCTTTGGATCTGTAGCCCCTCCACCTCAAATAGTACAGGGCACAGACTCAGCCAGTAAGTACTTAATAAATGCTGATTGATTGACTGTTCAGGACTTTGGCAAGAAGGTTTGGGAGGGGGGAGAAAAGAATGGCTCCCCTGAAGTCCTCAGCAATGGCAGTCATTCACACAATCCACTTGGGTCCATTTTACTACCACCACCCCAATCATTTGCTGGGATCTTCAAACCAAATCTGATGGGGGCCAAGTTTCCCACCGTTAAAGCGATGTTACTCTTCTCGCAACAAGCTCTTATTAAGCACCTACTATGTGCTAGGCACTGGGGTACAAAGACAAAAATAAGTCACCCATCCTCAAGGAAGACAAGGTAGGTAACAATATGTACACGGAAATTAAATATGAAATCTATCGAGTAATTTCTGGGAAAGGCACTAGCAACTAGAAGGGTCAGGATAGATGTCGTGTAGGATGTATTACTTCACCTGAACCTTGAAAGGAGCTAAGAGTACTATGAGTTGAATCTGAGGAGACAGTGCATTCCAGGCCAGTGGGACAGCCTTTTCAGAGGCATGCCAATGGGAAATAGAATCTGGTCTGTGAGGAACAGGAAGCAAACCAACCATATCCTTGCAATTCTCACAGTGTCAGAGAAGGCTGAAAAAGCTGCCTTTAAGACTAGTGCTGCTGTAGTGGTGGGGAAGCCCCAAGATTGAGAGCTCCCTGTGAATTCTCTCTCCTACCCCTCCTCCCTCATTTAATACACATTTACCAGTGGGTAACAAAATGGTGCCCAAATGCTTCACCTTTTGCAAAGTCTGTCAGACTCAAACTTAAATCCAGTAGAATGTGAGCTCCTTGAGGGCAGGGAACATATGTTTTTATCTTTCTTATCACCAGCCCATAACAATGTTGGGCACGTAGTACGTATTTAATAGTAAACAACTAATACACACTCAAAGATCAGTAAATGCTTGTCCAACAAAATTTTAGGGGAAAAAAACTTTTTAAAAAAATCGTGAGAAAGTGTTAGAGGCCTGGATTGGGCAATCACTTGGGGTTTTTCCAGCTCTGAAATTTGACATTGAGCAGTAGATAACATTCTACTATATGTTCAACTCTCCCTATCAGAATGGAAGCCCTTTGAGGGAAATGGATCCCTCTCTCGTCTTTGAATCCCCCAACCTGGTACAAAGTGAGAACTAAATAATCTTTTCTCCCCATTCATTCATCTTTGTTGTCAAGACCTGTCAGTTAACCTCCCTATACTCTAATTTCCTCCTTCGTAAAATAAAAGGGTTAGACCTCTAAAATTCCCTCTTCTCTAAATCCATGAAACTCTGAAATCCATTTGCAAATGCCAACATCGGCTTATCCACCCTTCTGGCCGCTCTTTGCTTTCTGTGACTCCCCCTCCCCCCAATCAGGCACTGACCCAGTGTAAGAAGTTAATTTCCTGCATGAGCTTTTCTAAAACAGGGAAGTAAGTCTTCCTGCTAGGAGGCCACTAGAGTTGATCTCTTAGCTGAGCCAAAGACCATGAGCCTTTGTCCATTTTCCGAGGATGCAGCCACCAGACTTCCTATCCCCAATGAGGCTTCTTTTGGTGGGTCACTGTGTTCATCTAAACTAATCTACTCAAGTTCCTCCTCACCCACCCCCAACCTCTCAGTAACAGATCTTCCCAGCCACCTACCAACTCTCTTTCCATCTGTTTCCCTTGTCTCTGCCATCTGCTAGGCTTGTTCTGGCTCAGAGCTGAGAGATGGAGGCTCTGCTTGACCCACTGCCTGCCAAGTGCCATCACTCTCTCTTCCCTCTCTTCCTTCTCCCTCCATCTCTCTCTGTTTCTCTTCCCCCTCCCCCCATCTCTGTCTCTGTCTGTCTCTCTGTCTCTCTCACTCCTCCCTCCCCCTCCCTCTGTCTCTGTCTCCCTCCCCATATTGGCTCAGTGACTGCTGTCTCATCACTCACTCCTTGGCAACCTTCCCTCAGGCCCTATGCAACTTTGACTCTCATCCAGCAGCTGGGCTCACCCCACTTGGACTCAAGACAGCCCTGGTTTCTAGATCCTGGGTTTGCCTCCCTCCCTTGCCAAGTGCTTCTGGCAGAAACCACCCTGAGCAGGAGTTATCCCCTGTAAAAGAAGGATGATAAAGACCACTCTCTACTCCAGAGGCACCATTAGCAGAGTTGATCCTCAGGCCCTCTCCAAGGACAAAATATTCAACCTGTTTTGAATTTGAATAGCCCAGGGTCCCTTCATGGCTCTCCTATTTCTGAGGACAGCTGCATAATTTCCCCTATGTAGTTGGCTTTATTAAGACCCCACTCTGTGCAGGGCACTGAGACTGTGGGTGCAGAGATCATAGGACCACAGATTTCAAACAGGAAGGAACATTAGACATCATCCAATCCAGTTGCCTCTGGCAACTGGATTTTTTACAAATGAAGAAGTAGAAGTTTAAGAGGTCAATTGACTTTCCTAAAGTCGCATAGCTAGTGGGATTGGAACCCAGGTCTTTCTTATTTCAAGTCTAACACTATATCCACTCTAGGGCATGCTGTCTCTAGACACAACACTGCCATCATAAAGCTTATAGTCTTTTGGGGGATACAGTGTTTCAACAGATAAATGTAATATGATTTGTAGAGGGGAGAAGAGTAGAAACAATCCGAATTAAAGAGTATTTATTAAATGTACTAGTCTCTAGAGATACAAACACAAATAGTCCCTGCCCTCAAGGAGCTTACTTTACTGGGACAAAATACAAAGTAATTTTCCCACAGTAGAAGGGAGACCTCTCGACTGGAAAGGCGTCTTGTGGGATGTGACTGTTTGAACTAAGCCTTGAAGGGATCTAGGATTGCACAAGGCAAAGGTGAAGAGGAAGGGCATTCCAGGCAAAGGTCATAGCCTGTGCACAGGTAAGGTGACAGGAGATAAACTGTCAGGAAATAGCAAGTCAACCAAGTTTGACTGGAGTGGAGAATGTGTGAAGGGGAATCCCTGTGTATGGAAGGCTCTCCCTCCCGTCCACTTCCTGGCTTCCTTGAGTCCCAGCTAAAATCCCTTTCCCAGTCCCTCTGAATTCTAACCCTTTGCTTTGGATATATTCATTTGCATATTGTCTCCTCTGTTAAATTGTAAACCCCTTGAGGGCAGGGACTATCTTTGGCCCCTTTTTGTAACCCTAGAATTTAGCACAGTTCCTAGACCTGGTAGGCACTAAGTAAATGTTTATTGATTGATTGGCATATCTCCTGTTAAAAGGAAATCTTTGTGTGGGCCTTGCCCTTAATAATGAAAATAATGAAAAAAAAATAGAGAAAATTTAAAGGAGTTTATTATAGCATCTAAGGCAAAAGCTCATTGAATGCATCCTAGCACCAAGTTTAAACCAAGCACGTTTTTAAAGACTAATTTCACAATAAGAGAAGACAGCCTTGATAGATGCACATTTCTAAAAGGGGATGGGCTGGTGTTATCTTGGAGACTAGTATACGGTCCAGTTAGATACAGATTTCTAAAGAGGAGATCAAAGGATGTATGGCTGCCCTTTCCTAAACTCTTGTTGGCACACACTTTAGCTGCCCTACCTTTGGATTGGCACATACTTTGGTCACCCCTTACAAGAGGGCTGGCAGGTACAACTAGCAAGAAGGGGGATAAGAGATCATGAATTCACTTGAATTAGCTTGGCAACAGTAATGAAATTCTACACAGTAATCCCCCATTTGGTGCAAACTATGCTTTTGATGCAACACCAGAATCAGACTTATAGTACTCCCTTCTCAATTGGATCATCCTAATCTCTGCAGCATGCAATTTGGGAATCATTTCTTGCACCAAGGGAGACTTTGTAAGCACAAACAGCACAGTCCCTGTGAGGACCCCCAAACAGATACTTTAGCCATGAAAAATCAGCAAGTCAAGCAGTTAGCCATTCCTAAGGGGACCATAGTTCCCTTCCCTCCTCCTGAAACTTATTCCTGGCCTTTCATACCAAAGCTATATGGGTAAATACATCATCGAAGTTATCCAGAACCCAAGTGCAGCATTGCTGACCTATAAGAGCACATGATCCTCCCCTCTCTGCCAGGAGGCAGTCCAGAACTAACCTAAGAGCCTGGACTTCAGTATTCAGGTCTTTCACAGCACCTATGGTTTCATTAACAAATACTTGCAAAAATTTGTTTATTTTATTCAGGAGCACCAGACTGCATCTCATCCCATACATGGGCATTCAGTTTCACTCACTAAAGGTCAAGTGTAGCAGAAACTTGGATGACTGTATGCTTACTTCACAAGTGAGTAGTAGAAGGCTGGGTGGGTGTGGGCTGGAGACCCAAAAGCACCTGTCCTAACCCACGTTTGCTTGTCCAGTTTGAGGGGAGCCAGTAATATGCCTTTTTGTTACACAGGAAATAAAAAAGAACCCTCGTGTGTGTGCCTGGCCTGCCGGGCTTAAGCACAATCCTCAAGAAGCCCTTTCCTTCCCAAATAGTCACATTCGGTCTCAGGGATAGGGTATAATGACATCCCATCAGTCACCTGACCTTGTGTCCCACCAGAACTGGTGGCCTGACACCATGTTGTAAGGCTAAGGGAGGCAAGAATCGTGAAGGGTTAGTGATCTTCTCCCAGTTAAAAGTGAACGAGCGGGAAGACTCATTCTTCCAGCCAATGACAGTACAATTTCGTGCCATAATTAACCTTATTGATTGCAAAAGAATAATCACGCAAGTCCTAAATGTCTGCCCCCATGCCGGTCATAGTTTGCCCACATGTGAAACCCTCCATTTCTTCTCCCAGTGACAAAGGGGTGTGTGCACAGACCCAGTGGTCCGTCCAGTTAAAGGCACAACTAGCTTATTGAATCAGGCACACATAAGTGTTGGGCTCCCTTATATCCCCAACACTAAAAGTGCAGAACAAGGTATAAAGCACAAATGGCAAATACATGATAGAAAGCATGTAAGGGATTAGGTCCTAATTATCAGGGTCAAATAAACCAGCCACTGAAAACCCTCAATTGGTGTTAGGGTCCATTCTCAGCGGAACTGGTTCTAAAGGTCGATCAGGGGTTGTTTCCTCTGCTGGGCTGAGGTCAGTCACAGCTGATTTCATGTGGGAGTATTAATATGCTGCTGTGCCGTGTGTCTCTGGAAAGGCTTCTTCTACCAGTGGTTCAATTTGTCTCTACACAACAAAATATATCTGTAGCTCATAGATTCTAGCAGTTCAGTATAGTCACTTTGCAGGTGTTCAAATGGTAGAGCACCCACTTTCGCCCCCCTTTTATCATCAGAGTTTCCTTCCACGAAGAGGTGGACTCTTGACAAGAAAGGCAGCAAGAGACCGCACAAAGGGCCTCTGCATAAACACCCTGGGCAAACTATGGCCGGCAAACACGAGGTATGAGGGCCTCGGTTCCTAGTGGAACCAAGCAAAAACAATAAGCAGTTTACAGAGTAGGTAACAGGTCCCTAACATGCATGTGACTAACATAACAAGCAGAGTTACAATAGGCAAATAAAGAAACTCAATACAGCAGTAGCTTTGGGAATGGCAAGTCCTTTTGCAGCATCCATGATCTTCAGGAATCCGGCAGGCCTGTGGAGGCATTTCCTTAACCATCTCCAGGTTCCGGGTCACTTGCTGAGATTCTCTAGATAATCCTGCTAAGTCCTGTTGGTGATAAGACTTTGCATTATTTAGTAAACTGTGACCAAAGCTAATCAGATTGTCCTTTCAGTAATTAGTTCATATAGTAAAACCTGTTCAGACCTTATGGATCTAATCTTATCCTTGAAAGGGATCCGGTAGGTCCTGACTTGGAAAATGAGCACTTCTGTCTCTTGATGTTATCACACAGATACTTCAAAATAGGGGTGGAAAGACGTGATTTTAAAATTCATCATAATTATTAATGCAATTTTACATGTGAAACCCTTAATCCAAATATTTTGAGAGCTTATTTCTAAACATACTCAAAACCAATATGTCCCATTTTAAAACATTTTGAAAGCTGTTTGTTTAAATATATATATCCTAGTCCTTAGATTAAAAACAGCTTGATCTTGTTGCTTTCTCAAAGTTTGCTAGTCCAGCAAGTTTTTTTTAAAACACTTTTACATCTTTATCCTATTCCTCTTTTAAGGATATGGATATGGGGGCAGCTAGATGGTGTAGTGGATAGAGCACTGGCCCTGGAGTCAGGAAGACCTGAGTTCAAATCTGGCCTCAGACACATGATACTCACTAGCTGTGTGACCCTGGGCAAGTCACTTAACCCCAATTGCTTTGCAAAAAAAAAAATAAATAAAAACAAAAAACAAAACAACAACAACAAAAAAAAAAAGAATATGGATATGGAGTTGACCACAAATTCAGATTAAAGCAGTAAGATCTTTCATACTTGCATCCTATAATAGTAACTCTTGATATGATAATTAATTGCTCTTGTATTACAATGACAAAACTGTCACTGTTCATCTGCTCTGATAATAAAAATTTGCTATGAAAGGACAAAAAAAAAGAGGGGACATGGTTACGGCAATATCAATACTGTTCCTTCAAGGGCACAGACTGCCCTAATTGTTCCCCCAAGTTCCACGTTATTCACAGGGTACCATAGCCAGGCTCAGAATTAACCACAGGAAAATTTCCTGTTCGGAAAGGAAATAACACAATGGGAAATTGAGCTAAGTGGCTCCTACCTTTGTCTATGCAAGATCATCCCCTCAACTTTTCCCAGGGACCGACATCCACCTGTAGTAGTTCTCAGGCCAAATTCCCTTTGGGCAGCTCGTTGCATTATTCCCCATGAATGGTGGATTATTGGCTTAAGAGTAATTCAGACAGTCATACCTGATATCAAATTACAGTTCCATGAGAGTTTGACTCAAATAGCAAATTTATAATTATCATAGCTTGGGCCCAGAGTATTATAACTTTTCCCCCTCATTGCAAGAATAGCTACCAACATCTCATTTACCCTTCATTTATAATATAAAAATAACTACATTCTGGAGTTACACACACACACACACACACACACACACACACACACAGTGAGTACCTGATAGCTGAGGACAAACCCCAGAAAAATGCTGACTACAGCAAGTTTTCAATCTTGTACTACCTGTTAATCCAGAGCAAAATGAAGTCTTTGACTATAAGGTCTGCTGTTACCAAGTTGGCTCAAAGATCCAACTTTGATACTTGAGATTTTACAACCTGTGGTCTATAAGGCTGATGAGATTTATAACCTCAGAATGTCCCAAGGAACCTCACAGATAAGGATAACTTAAGATAATAGCCTTTGCTACTTTTTTCCCAACAGTAAGTTATCAGTATTATCCATTTTTAAACCAAAATATATCCAATTAAATATTTAACAATTTTCAAACATTTTGACCACATTCTTTTAACAGTTCAATTCATAATCTAACAGCATCCAGGAAAAATTTTATTTTTCTAACAGCATTTCTGATACAATGGTTGCCCAAATTTCACAATAGAAGAAACATTTTAGAAACACAATAATAACATACACAATATTATATATTTAAAACATGAAACAAAACCTATTACCAGTCAGATGACATCAATTCGGTTGAATGCATTTCCAAATTATCTTACATAGAAAATCATTCATCTTATCACTTTGGGCATCCTATGCTAATCACATCTAAAAGTAGGCATAGAGGAATACAATATGCAGTAATTACATTCAATTAGAAATAATAATAGTTAACATTTATATTTTAGTGCTTTGCCATGTGCCAGGTACTGTGTTAAGAACTTCACAGTTACATCATGTGATCCTCACAACAACCCTGGCAGGTAGAGGCCATCATTATTTCATTTTACACGTGAGGAAACTGAAGGCAAACAGTTGAAATGACTTGCTGAAGATTATACAGTTAATAAATTTCTGAGACTAGTTTTTAACTCAGGTTTTCTGATCCATGTAGTTTCCAAGCATGTTGCCTTACTGCCAAAAAATCAAATGTATTTTCCTTAAGTTTAATTAACCACAATTATCCCAGTAGGATAATGTTAACAGAATTTTACTGAGCCAGTCTCTAACCTGAGAATGACTAAACAGTAGGCCAGAGACAGGAGTGCCACTAATCAGGTAGCCGTTTAATTAACTAGTTTCATTATGAGGAACAGATTTGTAAATCAAGCATTCTGCTAATCAGAATTCCACCTTGCTGTAGTGAAGACAGAAATTTTATACATAAATCACAAGTGGAAAAGGAGGAGGAAAGGTGGATTACAAAGAGTCATTTCCTAGGGCTTGAGTGGTTTCCCACTGCAAATCCCACGATACGACAATTCTATGATTATTTCAAATTTGGGGGGGTCATGACCACCCCCCAAAGCACAGAACCAGAGTTCTGTAATGGGAACAGGTTCTACGATTTTTGACTTGCTTCACTTAAGGTATGAAAACAAAATAATGCAGTGACTGTGAGCATTGTCAAAGTTTGATTGGTCATTTCAAGCTGCATTGTGAGCTTCTGACTCAAGCTAGAAGAGGCAATTCTGAAAAATCTAATCTATTAGTATATTCATTACACATAGCATCAATTATTATTAAATCCCAATTCCCTTCACATTGACATATCTCACTGTAAAAGAGACCACATAGTTTAGTTTCAGGACAAAAACTTTTTTAGAACCTTAGTTTTCCTCCAAGGGCCATAAGCTGCCTGCACCTTAAATTTTAGAGCCCGTGGCTTTCAGTTAGTAAATGTTATAACTTGATAGGCCATTGGCCATATGAAATTGCTAACAGGCATTTCTTTAAAAGTTTTCTCAAAGCCTTCTCATCTCAATGGAACCAAACCTTCCCTAACTTCTCTTCAAACTCCTTTATTCTCAAACCTTCAGTCACAACTTTCTACCTATTTCCTCTTATCCCTACTTGCTTAAACTTTCTCTCTTCCTTTCTTGTTATATTCCTCCAGTGGACTTAGATTAAAGCCTCCTAATTTACCTAACCAATTAAATTCTGCTGAACCATTTCCAACTGATTTCCACAAAACAGGAGAAAAAGAAAGAGAAGAAACATTTCCTTCTTGTTCCTTGTCTGTCTTTATTTTTGCTTTCTCCAACCTGGCAGGGTTTGTCAAGGCAGAAAGAATCTCACAAGTTTCCTCTTTATCTCCCCCTGTGAGTGTGACCTGTGGTCAGTTAGAGTAAGTAGATCTGTTTTGAGATTTTATTAGTCTTCTCCCACTCCCCAACCTTCTAAATTCCCTTGCTGTAGCATCCCACAGCAGCTTTTATGGATGTTCTATTTCAGCCTTCTCAAAAGACATCCCCAGTTCCCACCCATCTCTGTCCTCCTGTCATTGTGAATGTTTATCCCTTTGAACTTCGCTGGGGTTTTCCTCACTAGCCCTTTTTCAGTTTTCTAAATCTCCCTTTCTGTTCTTTAATCTTTCCTCCGAAGCCTTTTCCCTCACCAGTATTCTGATCTTTGTTGTATGATAACGAGGGCAATTTCTGTACCAAAGTCCCCCAAAACAGCACCAAAAAAAATCCCATTTTTGCCTAGGCTATTGAAGTCTTATTCTTAGTATCCAAGGTCCTAATTTCTATCTGGCCAAATTTTTCTTACCTAATTTTCCCAGTCTCTCCTGAACCTCATCACTCCAGCAGGGATGTGACTGGCAGAATTTTTCTTATCCTGAGTTTTTTTTTCACATCTTGTCTACCTAGGAGTCTACAGGACTTGCCTTTGCCTCTCCTTCTCCCTTTGGAATATTTTCAGTGAGGGTCACTTTTGTGTCTTACCTGCCTCTTCCCTTCTTCATGTACAAATGAGAAAAAAAAAAACAAAATTTGGGTTTGGGGACTGTCAAGCCCTGAAATAAATCAAAGCCAAGAGTTGAGAAGTAAAGCATCTTTAACTGAGATAACAGGGTAGCAAACCTGCCACCCTGGAAGATGTCCGGTGGATTTCCCAAATCCAGTTTGTGGTTTGCCCTTCCTTCTTGAAGAGGACCATGACGTCAGGGAGATGGTGAAATGACTTGCATTGAATTGGATTACAGTGAGGAAGAGAGGGCTGTGCAAAGTCACCAGCCTCACTTTCTCCTCCAGAGCCATCTGGGCCCAGTGGCCAGACATAGATCAGGATGACTGGAGATGGCCCAGGATGCAGTGGGGACTTGAGTGAGAGAGGGCTATGCAAAGTCCCCAGCCTCACTTTCTCCTCCAGAGCCATCTGGGTCCAGTGGTCAGATATGGATCAGGATGACTAGAGATGGCCCAGTACCCCTGTGCAAAAGGCTTCTTCCACCTTTAGGAGGCAGTATGAGGTAGCAAGATCTGGACATGAGACCCCAGTGGCTCTTGGCAGTCTGGGCAAGGGAAGTCACTTCATTCTGGCTATTCTGCCCTTCATGCCATGCATCCCAATGGAAGGCGCAAGGACACTAGAAGCTGAGATCCAGCTGGAGCTGGGCACCCCCACAAGGCAACATCCCTGGTTGGGGCCGGGAGTGGGGGGACCTAGAGTGTGGTTCAGCTCAAGGATATATTCAGCTGTAAGGATATTATGGAAATTCTGCCATTACAAGCATCATTTAAGGGAGTGGCAGTACATATTACATTTGGTAGTAACAATTCGTGTCATTATATTAACAATTTTCTATCAGGACTTAGTTCTCCTTTACCTTTCTGAGCTTGGGGAGTTTAATTCTTCAATCGCTTCATCATGTCTGGCTGACTGCTGGGGAAGTACGCTCCTGCCAGCCATTGGGTAAAAAAACCAAAAAAAACCCCCAAAACATGGTGCCTGCTGTGAATTGGAGTAAGATTCCCCAGTGACAGCCCCCGGCAAAGTGATTCTCCTGGCTGAGCTTGTCAAAAATTATTAAAAGAAAATCTTTGTTCAGGCCTTGCTCTCAAGAATGAAGCAAACCTGGGGCAGCTAGGTGGCTCAGTGGATAGAGCACCGGCCCTGGATTCAGGAGGACCTGAGTTCAAATCCGGCCTCAGACACGTAACACTTCCTAGCTGTGTGACCTTGGGCAAGTCACTTAACCCCATTGCCTAGCCAAAAAAAAAAAAAAATAGTAATGAAGCAAACCCAGAAAGAGAAAACTTGAAGTTTATCGTAGCATCCAAGACAAAAGCGTTAAACGTGGCCAGGCAGCAGGCTCAAACCGAGTGCTGTTTTTAAAAGACTAGTTTCGTAATAAGAGAAGGCAATCCTGATAGGTGCACATTTCTAAAAGGGGATTTTTTGGTTGTGTTCAACTCCTCCCATATGGAGTCTTCTTGGCAAAATATTGGAGCGGTCTGCCATTTCCTTTTCCGGTTCGTTTTACAGATGAGGAAAATGAGGCAAACAGGGTAAAGTGACTGGTCCAGGGTCACACAGCTAGTAAATGTCTGAGGCTGGATTTGAACTCATGAAGACGAGTCCGACTTCAGACCAGGCGCTCTAGGCACTATGATGCCACCTAGCTGCCCTTAAAAGGGGCAAAGAGGGGGATGAGAGATTATGGGTTCACTCGAATTAACTTGGCTAGAGTGACTAAATTCTACACAACATCCCCCTACTCAGTAAACTCACATGGCTCCTCACATCTAAGAATAAATACAAAATGCTCTGGCATTCAAAGCCCTTCCTAACCTAGCTTCCTCCTACTTTTCAAGCCTTCTTATACTTTCCTTCTCACTATCTATTTACTCTTTCAGTGACACTAGCCTCTTCCATTGATGGGGCGCTAATGATGGACCCCTAAAAGGCCCTGCACTTTCCCACACAGCCAAGTCCCTGGTGTTTGCCTGAGGCATCTGGCCCACTCCAGCCCACCTTGATTACTTCATTAGCTAACTTGACACTCCTTAATCCCATCTAGACACCTTTCTCTGTTACCTCCCAGGTTACTTGCCACTCCAAGATCTCATCCAGATCTTCCCGCAGTCTTTCCATATAAAAATATCCTTCTTCTTCTCACCAAATGTGCAGATTCTTAAAATCTGGCTGGCTTGTATTGATGTCACAAACGGTGCAGACTCACTGGAAGACTGGCCCACTTTTGTTGCTGGTACAATAAACTCGATACTTGGACTGAAAGAAGGCTTGAGTGGTCGAATTCTTTCAGGGCAGACTCCCATCCTGTACCCTTGCATTTTGGAAAAACCCCTAGACCAGCAACAAGACACTCCATCTCTTGGCTCTGGGCGATCTCCATCCATCATTCCAATTACTGACTGCCCTGGTTCCTTCAAATCCTAACTAAAATCCCACCTTCTCCAGGAAGCCTTCTCTAACCCCTCTTAATTCCTTCTGTTAATTACTATTTATCCTAGATATAGCTTGATTTGTATATACTTGTTTGAATGCCGTCTCCCCCACCCCCCACCCCCATTAGACTGTGAGCTCTTTGAAGGCAGGGATCATCTTTTGCATCTTTTTGTATCCCTAGCACCTCAGCCCAGGCACACAGTAGGCACTTAATAAGTGTTTGCTGATTGATTTGGGGAATGATTTTTCAGAGAAATAGCTGCCACTCCCTCCCTTGGTGGCCTTAAAAAATCAATTCCATTTCCATCTTTGGTTTTTATTTTAAAATCTCCCTTTTTAACGGCTTGTTCAAAGCAAGAACTTTTCCGCCTTAGACTGCTGAGAAAAAATGGAGATCTGGAGGCAAGTCTGACTTGAAAGAAAAAACCCTTTGCAAAGAAGCTCCCTATTTGCAAAGCAGAGACAAAAGATCAAAAAGGCCTTCCCAATTAAACGTACCTCCAGGCCACTTGGTGGAGATTGAGTGAAACTTCCCCTGACCTCTAAGCTTTTGTATACCTAATAAGTCTAGTCAGCGCCCATAGTCAAAAATCCATTTGGAAACCCTCGTGAGATCAGCCAGGAGAATCGTTTTGCCGTTTTGCTGTTTTGCCGGGGCGCTCACCAGGGAATCTTAATGCAATTCACAATGGGCACCATGTTTGGGTTTTTTGTTTTTTGTTTTTTCAATCTGATGGTTGGCAGGAGTGTACTTGCCTACCAGTCAGCCAGACGTGATTAAAGTGATTGGAGACTGCCCACCTTAATAAAGGGCCTGAAGTGTTTGTTGGTAGTAGCAAGTGCTTCCAGACTTACTCAGCCTGGAAATCTGTTTGGTAATATTACATTTCTTTTCCATCTCTTGTCTTTATATTCCTGGCATCCCTCTTATACCAGGGCAGCAGCTTTATTAGGTATTAAGACAGGATCTGGGAGCATGGGCACTTAGGAATAATAGAGCATCAGGGAGCTGGAAGGTTTCGTACCTCAGAGAATTGGGTTGGCAAGATCTGCAGGAAATGTTTCTTCATTCGGGCTGGTGGTTCTTAAAGTTTTTCACAGTGGTGGATATTATGTGATGAAGAAAGAGAAAACTAGGCCTGCTTGAATCAAATATGTATGGGATCGTTTTTTTTGCTTTTTCTCCATTTAATACCATACTTTTCTTCCACTTGATTTTTCCTATGTGAATAGTAATAGTGTTGATAATAATGATAGCCTTTATTACTAGCATGATGGAAAAAGTTCAAGCAAGAAATATAGCCAAGTGGGAAATAAAGAGTATTCACTGTAATATATCATAGATCTGAGCTGGAGGGGACCTTAGAGGTTATCCTGAAACTTCCTCATTTTAGAAGTGAGGAACTGAGGCCCAGGGAAGGAGTGATTTGTCCAAAGTCACACATACAGAATCGAGGGCTGGAAAGGATCTCAGATTTCATCCAGTCTATCTCGTTTTCTATATGAGGAAACAGGCCCAGAGGGGATAATGGTCCTGCCCAATGGAACGCATTGGGTAATAAGTAGGTGAATCAGAATTTGAACTCGGATCCTGGGTTCAGCTCCAAGTTCAGTTCTCTTTCCATATGGCCTCTATAAAGCATAGAGGCACATACCTTGGGCAAATACCTTAATTTCAGTGCTTTGATATACTCAGTAGCACCCCTTTTCAAATATGAGGGGCAGTATTGTGTAATGGATAGAACACTAGATTAAAATCAGGAGGGACCTGGGTTTGAATATGGCCTCTGTCGCTGTTATAAACATGACCCCAGACTCAGTTCCGAAGAATGGTGTCTCAAAGACTTTTTATTAAAGAGGTTGAAGTGCGCCATTTCGATTCTCGTGAGAAGCGGTGCACTTCCTTGGGAGGAGAGAAAATGCACGCAGTAAAAGAAGCCAGGGCAAGCTTTATAGTTAGCAATTGCCTAACTCCTCCCTTCTGGATCAGGATTGGTCCTAATCCTTCTGGGTTACAATCTTCCTTATATGACCCACCCCCAACATACGTAATGTACCTAGAATTGTGTTATCACTCCCCCCCCTTGGATGGAGAAGTTAGCCTGTCTGTGCTGATTTCTTGTGTACTTATGTGGAAACTTAACTCTTTCATTTCTCACAATTCCTACTTTTTTTTTTTTTAGTAAAGATTTGGTTTCCACACCTTACCAATTTCCTTATCCTCTAATCTCCTTAACATGATTTCACATTCTCCATCACTGGGGAAAAGTTTCATTGATACATAAGGTATCATCATCCTTATATTTCCAGACTCTACCCTCTGAACTCCCACTGTGGGTCCTACTGGGATAATCTTTAGTGAGGGATGTCTCTATCAATTGTTGTACATGTGCATGGAGCCATACAACATCCTACAGCAGTTAATACTCCTGAATGGATACAGCCATTCCTTTCCATTTGCAAAACCAGGATCCTAACTGTCCCTTTAATCAGTTATCTATCCAAGAGTTCTCTGCCAACTCCTCAGCTAAAGTGGTTAAACCTTGCAATGCCTTAATGATGGTTCTACCTGGGGCTGTACTGCAGGGCAACATTTCATCAAGGGATTTTGGAGACTTAAAACAATATGGGAGAAGGAAGGGAGGAACTGACCGGTGGGTTGACAAAATAAAAAGGGGGCAGTCCCCTTATTAAGTACAGATACAGAGACCCAAAAGGAACGATAAATTGTCCATTTAAAGCTTCAGAAGTTTCTTCTCACACAGCTGTCCGACACTCTGGACATCATCTGGCGATGTCCTCTGGTCCACGTGCTGTTCAAACAGTGTCCAGTGGACTCTCTTTTTGTAAAGATCCTCCTTCTTGTGTCCACTGTCCTACGAGATTGGTCTCAACACAATTTTTAAATTACCTTGCCAATAACCAGGGCAAATAATGAAAGTTATTAACTCAACCCCCATGTCTCCACTATTACAAGGTCAAGATTGGAACCTTGGCCAATTGTCACATTTTAAGAAATTCAAATTAGAAAAGTTAGAACCTAGCCTTACGCTCTGCATTACTTCTAGCTTTATACCTTGCATTAATTTACAATTCATTCCTATTCATGTTCCTCCATCAGGAAGATGGCATTCCACTAAGGTATTAATAACAGACTCTAATACATAGTAGTTAATTTAAAACCAGTACACATCAGATACTACAACAATCCCGACTTCTACTCATGTACAAATAAATAATCCTTAATTAAAACAGATGCTTCTTTCAAGGCATTTACAAGTCACAAGCTATTCTTTTAACATTAATTAATTGTATCAAACTAAGACAACTTACAACTTTAACATTAACTAAGTGACAGAATAATATCCTAGTTCTACAATCTCCTGGCCTAATTATCCTCATATGGCTATGAGAAATTAAAGGATCCTGACTTATACAGGAATATACTAGTAACATATCCAGACTGAGTACTTAATTCTGAAGTTCTAGGCCACATAACTCAATCTTATACTTGCATCTTACTATAATAACCTCAGATGTTCCCGCATCAATCTATTTTTTTAATAGATTCCATATTTATGCTTACAGAACTTATCATTATAGGAATTTGCCATAAAAGAACAGAGAACAAGTAAGGGAACAGTGCTTCCCTAGATTCATGTCAATTCCAGACAGAAGTTATATAATGACCAACTGCATTGAGCCAGGCTTAAAGTCTGCTAGGGGTCATAGTGGGGAAATTGAGTCAGGAGAATCCTACCTCAGCCCTGCAGAAAAGTCGTTCTCCCACCCTTCCCATGAGATCACGCTCTTGCAACTCACAGGTGCAGCTCACAAACCTCTTTGCAGGTTACTGATGTCATGGGTCAGTAGCTCAATCAGTTCCTTGTTAATCATACCTAGAGTTAGACTCAGAACAACAGTTCATTAACAGTTTCCAAGGTCTTAGATAGCATTATCTGTGTGACCCTGGATAAGTCATTTAGCCTCTGTTTGCCTCAGTTTCCTCATCTGTCAGATAAGGGGATTGGATTAAATAAACTCAGGTTTCTTACAACTATGAACCTGTAATATCGTAGAAGTCCTGTAGAATGTTAGAGGGACCTCAGGTCCTTTTGCAAGCCCTTTATTGAGAGAAGAGGAAACCTTGAGGCCCCAGGAAGGAAAGGGACTTTTTTTTTTTTTTTGTCTAGGCAATGGGGTTAAGTGACTTGCCCAGGGTCACACAGCTAGTAAGTGTTATATGTCTGAGGTTAGATTTGAACTCAGATCCTGCTGACTCCAAGGCCAGAGCTCTATCCACTGCACCACCTAGCTGCCCCCAAAGGGAAAGGGACTTTTCTAAGGTCACATAGACAATTACTGGCAGAGCCAGGGCCAGCATCCAAGCCTCCTGAGGTCCACCCTAGCTTGGGAGGGAAAGCAAGGTTGCTTTTATCCTGACTCCATCAGTGTGTGGCTCATGGGGCAGAATAGAGATGGCTTCATTAAACATTCATTCAATGAAGGTTCTCCTAGAATGTATGGCTCAGTTTCCATTACTTGGCTTCTCACTCTCTGAATCTTTTGAGAGAATTAATGATGCAGAGCCTGGGAGGCACCTGATGGTTCCTTCTAGAGTATCTGATGAAGGCATCAGATGGATTCCAAAGATCTGGATGAGAGATGTGTCAGACAACCCATTGAGAACCAAGTTGGTTTTTCTTATCACTGTAATATGGGATTATGGTCATTAGAAATGATGACTCCAGTAACTCCACTTTTCCAATTTTTCAAAATGAAATAGGAACTCTACATTGACTCTGGATATTCTGAGTGTTTTAATTTTTAATTTTAGGAGCCAAGAGAATAATAACTCTGTTGTAAATGTTGACTGTGATCAGATTTCAAAAAGCAACAGTACAGACCATTTGCTAATTGGATTGGGGCCAGCAAACTTTTTAGTGCTATATATGTTAGAGATTAGTCTTCAAAAAGTGCCCTTTTAAGGTTGGTAGAGCTCCATGGATTAGGTGGTGCATGCGTGTGTGTGTGTGTGTGTGTGTGTGTGTGTGTGTGTGTGTGTGTGTGTTGGTTAAACTATGGATTCTCTAAGGTCCTGCTTAGCTCTGACATTCTAGGGTCTTCTCAGCCCTTGGTGGTCCAGTGACCTTATTCTGTACTCAATATATTTAACTTTTCCTTCTTATTATTCTTATTCTTCTGTATTATCTTTGGAGAGGTAAAGGACAAATTAATAGTATAGTGCACAAATTATGTGGACCATCTGCCTCAACCCAGATGTCCATTCTGGGTTGTGATAAATCCACTTTCCTTTGGGGCCTGGGTCTAGATGTAAATAATGCTTGAGTATCATAAGGAGCCCTCCCTCCACGGGATGTCTGGGTATTTTGGAATTAACACAAAACATCATGGGGCCATTTCTGAAACTTTTTCTGGGAGGCCTAGAGTTGCAGCTTTTGGTCCTAGGCGCAGATGAATGAATGAATGAATGAATGAATGAAGCATTTATTAAGGACTTACTTTGGTGCAAAGCAGTGTGCTAAATGCTAGGAACACAAATAGGAAAGTGAGATAGTCCTTGCTTGCTGAGAGCTCACATTCTGATGGAGGAGACTATAACATGTGGAAGGTTTCAGCTGCAAATCAGTGGATTTTTGGGGTGCAGCAGCAGCAAAGCGCATCATGATGGCTCATCTTTAATGTCATTTCCACTGATCAAATTATATCATTTTCTGATATCCACCTCCAAGGACTTGGGAGAGAGATACCTGCAATTTTTCTTAGAGATTTTGTTTTTACATCATTTCAATTTCAATGTTGAGCCATTGGACGGTGGCAAGAGCTTTCTTTTCTGGGTCTTCAGCATCTGCAGCTACAGCCCCTGCATGAGCAGGTCCAGGCTGCATCTTCACGGGCTGCTTTCCAAGATGGTGGCCAAGGGCTCGGGGCTGGAAGCCTGGCCATTGCCAAGGCTCTTTAGGTGCAGGCTGCTGGGCTTTCTTCAGTGAGATCTAAGGGGAGATGGTGGTCAATATGGTGCCGGTGGGTTTAACTAGCTTCCTATCTCACTTGCTGCTTCATCCAGGCTGACTCGCCTGGCCAGCACATAGCAAATAGCCGCTACTCCAAAGGAATTGCTTCCCCTGAGGATGTCTGTGAAGGCTTCGCTGGTCTGAGGGAAGGTGGGGGTGGTCTGGGGAGGAGGTGATGCTGCTACTCTCAGGACTCTTGTTGGTGGCAGCTGATCAGCAGTGGTTGGTGCTGGTGCCAGGAAGGTGGGCACTAACCAGCTAGCTAACCAACAATTACCCGAGTCTGACCGCGCTCTACACCCATAATCTCCCACCTGTGTAAAGAAGAGTACACAGGATCTATTTTCATTAAGGATAATGCATAGCGGGTAGTCTGTGGATGGACTAGACTGGGTCTGAGCTCAGATTCCGCCTGACTTCAACATCTGATAGCTGTGTGACCAGAGCTTAACTTTTCATCATCTGAAGCAATCATCCGTAAAACAGAGAGAATGACACCACCCATAGGATAGCTATGAAGATAATAATTATTATAGTCGACAGTTATCTAGCACTTTATATACATTATCTCATTTCATTTTCATAACAAGCTGGGAGTCAAGTGCTATTATTCATCTTGTTTTACAGATGGGGAAACTGAGGCAGGCAGCAGTTAAGTGACTTGCCCATGACCACATGTTGGTATATGTCTGAGGCAGAATTTGAACTCAGGTCTTCCTACAATTTACTTTCTAAGATCATTGGATCCCTTACAAAGTTGCTGCAAATAAAAAGTTTCTTTTTGTTTTAGTTTTTTGACACTGATTCTCCCTGTTTTGCCCAGGCTGTGGAAATTCTGCGACCACCCCTGGACCCAGCCTTGTGCTGATCATCATGGAAACTCTAATCTGCCCTCTTTTTCCAGCCCTCCTTTGGCAGCCCGTGGCTCTCTACTCCTGGGGGCTCACCCCTGTGGCACAGGTCTCAGCTCAGACACCTGACTGGCAGCTTGAGTTCAGCCCCACTGTGGTTTAGAAGTCCCAAATGCAAGGAATCCATCAGACTCAGTCTCCCCAGGTAAAGCAGGGCTCACAGGCTTGTGCCACCATGCCCAGCTGTGGTTTAAATGTGATCAAGGAACTTGTCATCTTAAGCAACCTGGAATGAGCCCGAGCCCGACTTTGGAGGTGGGCTGTGGGCTTACTTGCCTTAGGAGGCTACTTCAGCTGGATGGGGGATGGGACACTCAATTTCCTCATTTGCAGAATAAGAATTGGACTGGCTGAAAGCTAAACTCCTTCCAGTTCTAAATCCTACAGATGACAGGGATCTTCTGGTAAAACCCTCCGTAAACAATCACTCCTTCCCTACCTCCCAAATTAATTTGCCTCATTAGTGCCCATTTTCATATGCCGAGTTTTCCTAAAGTAGGGCAGACCTCCGGGGGGTTTAGACCTGCTCTCAGATTGAAGTGTGAGGGAGAGAAATGGGACTGAGCCCTTGGGGCGGGCTGCTGATCGAAACTGAGGGAGCAGAAAGTGTGTTCAGGGCCTGGGATCTTGGTGCCCCTTTGGATAAAGGAGGGGAGGAAGGGAATCACGGACTGGTTTTTGGTCCCTGGATGGTCCCTTCTTCCCACTGTCCTCCTTGTGATTGCCTCAGCAAGAAGTCAGGCAAGGGGAGGAAGGTGCCTCAACCCCTCTAGCCTCCTCGAGCATTACCGCCCCTCCCAAGCTCCACAATGGAGTCCAACTGGCCAGCTCTATTCCTCACATGAGGCCCTCCCTCGGAGCCTTTGCACTGGCCATCCCCCAAGCTTGGAAGACCCTTTCCTCCCCTTCCCAATCCCCCTCTTCCATCAAGATCCAGCTCAAGAACTACCTTCTACATGGCACCTTTCCTGGTCCCCCAACTTTGAGTGCTCTCCCACCCAAACCACTTTGTATTTATTCCAAATATGTTTACCAGTGCATTCTGCTATTATAGAACATTACTATTATATTGTAGTAGAGTAGGTACAGTGGTATTAAACTAAATGTGTTAGACCATATATTGACTTAGAAGACCACAAATTAACATTAACTATGTTGTATCATATTTTTATTTATCTTGTTAAACATTTCCCAATTGTACTTAAATATGGTTCAGGCTACATGCAGAATTTTGCAGGCCCTTGGGCTGAGTTTGATACTTCTGGTATAGTATATAATAGCATGTGACCTCATTTGAGGTTTTCTTGGGAGAGATACTAGAGTGATTTGCCATTTCCTTCTCCAGCTCATTTTACAGATGAGGAAACTGAGGCAAACAGAGTTCAGTGACTTGCCCAGGGTCACACAGCCAGTAAGTGTTTGAGGCTGGATTTGAACTCAGAGAAATGAGTCTTCCTGATTCCAAGCCCAGTGCTGTATCCACTGTGCCACCTAGCTGCCCCATGATATATGCTATATGTTATATATAATTATAATATGTTATGACATGTAATACTGTAGTATGAGATGCAATATTCTGAATATACTTATTGTAAGTACAAGTTAGTATATTATTTTGAATGTGCTGTAATATTATGGAATTAGAGAATATTATTATTACAATAGTATAATATGATACAATGGTATAATATAGCATATAATATAAATTATATCTATATACTACATACAATTATAGTATGTTATAGCATATAATATTATAGTATAATAAGACTTCTTGTCTCCTCTGATAGAAGGTAAGTTCCCGGAAGGCCAGGTTTGTCTCATTCTTTGTATTTCTTTCCCCAGTGTTTGTCTAGCTCAGTGCCTGGCACATAGTAGATGCTTAACAAACGTTTGATTGATTATGAAATTCGGGTCAAAGTTGATAGTAGGCCAGTCATTTTTTGGCACCTAATATGATACCTTCCATGGGGGGAACATTTAATAAATGCTTATGGAATTAAATTAAATGAGTAATTCTTATGATGGCTTTTTGGGAAGAAGGTGGAAACCAATAACTGAGATTATCCTGAGTTTCCTTTATCCATAGTTTATGGGATTTAGTGTTAGGAGGGACCTTAGATGAAGAAACAGAGGCCTGGAAGAAGCTTTAGATGAGGAAACTGAGGCCCAGAGAGGGGAGGGTCAGGTAAGAGAGCCTGAGATTCAAACCCAGGCCTTCTGACTCCAAACGCTTACAGAAACTTAACATTTACATGGCATTTTGAAAAGTCTGCAAAGCATCTTGCATACATAGGATAATACGGCCATAGATTTAGGATTGGGAGATTCATGAGAGTTTATCTAGTTCAGTTATCTCCTTTGGAAGATAGGGAAACTGAGGCTCAGAAAGATTAAGCTGACAGTCTAAGGTTACATAGGAAATAAGTTGTAGAGGTAAAATTTGAACCCTGAACCTTCTGATGCTTGAGTTTTGCCTTGCCTCAACACCACACTTTGAGGCAGCTTCTACTGATCTTTTAATGACAATAACAATAATTGACATTTATTATAGCGTTTTTAAATTTGTATACCTTAGTAGTAACTGAGGCAGGAGTTGAACCCAGCACGTTGGGTTCCAAGTTCTTATAGAAAGGTGACTTGTTAAGGTTTGCATTTAAGAGATGACAGGAGTCATGGTCAGAGAGTTTAAGACAACTTGCCTATGATCATACATCTGAGAAATGTCAGAGGTTAAATTCGAACCCAAGTCTCAACTGACTATTAAGTCCAGCTTTCCTATTCTTGGCCTCCCTGAAAGTCCCGGGCCAGGTTAGCTGGCAGAGCTGAGTGCTGACTTTACTAATCACCAATCTTTACTGTTCACTGGCCTTTCAAAGCCTCCTCTCTTCCAGTGGCTCTGGTTGGGGGATGGGTGGAGGCTTCTGCTTCAGCGGTGGCTGAAAGGCCCCTTTGTCTGTGGGCCAAGTATCATGTTTGGACGGCAGCTGAGAGGTGGGGGCGTTCCTTGGCAGACAGAGCAGCAGGGAGGGATGTGATGTGAGAGGCCACACTCCAGAAAAGCCTGGGCTTACCTGGTGATTTTGAACAAGCCTAAAATGTGTGTGTGTGGGGGGGGAAATAGAAGGGCCTCTGAAAGCTTCACCCTTGGGTGAGGGGTGGGGCAGGCTGTAGGAAAGGGCAGAGAGGGATGAAAAGCCGCTCCCCTACCCCTATCACAGGGGGCCTCGCTGCTGAGCCCGGGTCTCCTCTGGTCAACAGTAGCTTTTGCTAAATGCTTGGAACTGGAAACCACAGGTCGCCTATCCTCCCAAACCCCACTGCCCCATCCCAAGTACAAAGTTTGATAACAGTGACTTTTGACATGGGGCGAAAAGAAGGAAAAAGGAAAGGGGGGGGGTCTGGGTCCTTGCTTGTGCTGAAGCCCCCTCCAGAAAACCCGTCGCTGAACGTTTGACTGATTTCCTCCCAGGAGACAGCAAGGAGAGCAAAGGAGGCTTTCCTCCAGCAAGGCCCCCTTAGAGAACAAAGCAACTGGTCTCTCTAGCATTGAAGCAGCGAGAATAATAGTGTGCTGATCTGGCATTGGAGAGCCTGGGTTCGAATCCCGGCTCTGACATATTTCATGTGTGGCCTTAGACAAATGACTTCCCCCTCTGTAAAGGTCCTTTCCAGCTCTATATCCATGATCCTTTGGGCTTTATTCATTCCTGGGGAGCAGCACCTATGAGAAAAGGAGGTGGTGAGACTTTCGTTTGTTTGTTTGTTTGTTTGTTTGTTTTTCCCAAAATTAAATCAGATTTCTAGATAGGGAACCAGCAAATAATCCATGGATATAGAGAAGGTGGTGACCTGGACATTTTTTATACCCACATGCCCTCTTGAAGAGGTTTACCTACAATTCCCAGAAAAACCTTAAAACTTTTAGATTCCTTGTAGACTCACTTATCTCTCTTTGACAAAAAGAACCTGGTGGCTTCAGTTTTGTTTGCCTGTCCCAGGAAACCCTTAAAGTTTTAGAAACTGCCTTATTTTCCTTTAAAAGCCCTTTTAAAGCAAACGTCCCCTTCGAGCGCCCTTCATTATCTATTCTCATCGTCTGTTCAAATCACTCAGACGTTCCAAACGGAAATTCTCACCTGGACCCTTTTCCAAACGATCCACCTCCCCCATCAACTGGCTTTCCCACTGTTTTGCCTTCCTGGCCATTCCCACCCTTAATCCTAGCTAGGTGCCAGTGTTCCCTTTGCCCCAGCTTGCTGGCCACCCCCATCCAGATCTCCCTAGACCCCTCCTCCCCTCACCCCAAACTGCTTGGCCACTCCTTGGACCCCTCCTCCTGTCACTCCAAGCTGCTTGGCCCCTCCTCCAATCAGTCTGTACTAAAGACGCATCTTTCCCCCACTCAGATGCTGGGAATTTCTCATGCAGCTGGAGGATGTGACCCCATGCCCGCCAGTAAGGGGCGTCACCTGGCCTGACCAACCTAGCCCCAGCCCCTCCTCAGGTGCTGAGCTTTCTAGACTGCCTCACGCTGCTCGTCCTTGCAAGCGTCACCTGACCACCTTGAACCCTATTTAGATCCCTGATGTTTGGGTTCCTCTGGAGTCTGGCCTATATGCTTATCTTTAATAAACTTTTTCTCTGGCTGGAAGAAGATCTGAGTTGAATTCATTCAGGCAGATCCGTGCCGTGATTTGGGCTTTTCCCCACGATCTTGGGGTGCCTTTGTCCATCTAAGAGCACCCCAAATCCCCCACCTCTTCACTCTCTTCCTACTCCCCACCTCCCTCCCCCCCCCCAAAAAAACAAGAAAAACTTCAGGGAAGAATTACTTCAGTAGAATATAAACTCCTTCAGGGCAGGGATTGTCATTTAAAAATTTGTATTCCCCAGTAGCTAGTACAGGCAGCTGGGCTCGGAATCAGAAAGACCTGAGTTCAAATTCAATTTCAGACACTTACTAGTTATGTGATTTTGGGCAACTTCTGTCTGTCTCAGTTTCTTCCACTGTAAAATGGGGATAATAATAGCACCTCCCTGTCAGAGTTGTTGTGGGATCATGTGAAATAAATATTTATGAAGCACTTTCCAAACCTAAGCACCTACTATGTGCCAGGCACTGGAGATACAAAGTCAAGAGTAAAACAATCCTTGTCCTCAAGGCACTAACATTCTGTTAGGATACAGTGTATACATACATAAGTATATACAAGACAGGAGACACAGTGAATATATACATAAGTATATATAAGATACACAAAAGTCCATAATTGGGAAAAAGGATCTCAGCTCTGGAGCTAAACGGGCCCTTAAAGTCCACCTCGTTCAACCCCTTAATTTTACAAATAAGGAAACTGAGACTTAGCAGAGGTTAAGTGACTTGTCCAAGGTCACACAGGCAGTAAGTTCAGGGTGGTATTTGACCCCCCCTTCTCTGCCTCCAGTCTGTGCTCTTTCCACTGCCCCCACTGCATCCTGATGGAAAACAATTCCACCCCAGTAACAATCACCTGGGGACACTTCTGTACCTGCCCGAGGGGTTGCATGTCTGAGCCTATCCCACAAAGGCATCAGCATGGTTTTAATGGGTGGCACAGACTCCCTCCCCGCTTTGTTTCATCCAGATTTTGCCCTTTGCTTCATCCAGGTTTTACCGTTCTTTCCCACTCTCAGGTTCTAAAATTTGTCGGGTTTTTTTTCTTGCTGCTTGGTGAACCTTTGCTTCCTGGCCCTTTCTTCAGTCTGGCGCCCGCACCTCACCCAAAACCTGCTCTTCTAGAAGCGCGGCCAAAACCTCAGGCTGCCACCAGTGGTGAAACGGGAGCTTCCACGGTATCAAGCTCCCCAAACATCCCTGTCTAAACAGATGTAATGGGAAGGAACTGTTGGTCAATAAAGGCCAGTGCTGGTTGACTGAGATCGAAAGTCAACTTTTCTCATTTCCTTTTCTTCATTTCTTCATTTTCATTTCATTTTCTTCATTTCTCATTCATCTCATTTCCTTTTTTATTTTGTTGCTTTTTCTTGAATCATTTATTTGTTGGTTTAAAAAAAATAAGCTTTATTGATGCCTTTTATACATATCACAGTCATTTTTGGACATCTTATTCTCACACCCGCTCCTCAATTGGACGCCCCTTTTATAACAAAGGACAGAAGTTTAAAAAACAGATATAACTTTCATCTGACCCTGTATATGCCATTCTGCTCTAGAAGTCTCCCACCTCTCTGTTTAGAGGATAGAGAGAGAGAGCATTTATTATGTGCTTACTATGTGACTAACACTGTGCCAGGCTGGGAATAGAAAAAAAATTTTTAAACAGTTTTTATTGAAAGTTGCTAATCCTTGTACTGGTTTTGTTAAGTCATTTTTCAGTCATGTCCTACTCTTCCTGACCCCATTTGGGATTTTCTTGGCAAAGATACAGGAATGGTTTGCCATTTCCTTCTCCAGCTCATTTTACAGATGAGGAAACTGAGGCAAACAGGGTTAAATGACTTGCCCAGGGTCATACAGCTAGTGAGTGTCTGAGGCTGGATTTGAACGCATGAAGATGGGGATAGAAATATTAAGATGTAAGATAGTCTTTGCTCACAGTGAGCTTACATTCTGATAGGGGAAGGGATTCTGGAAAGGGACATGGAGCCCTGATTTTCACCAAGATGCAGCTCACCTCTCAGAGCCCAGGGAGCCAAGGTGAAAGATCTATTTCATTCTCTCTCTTTTAGGAGATTTCAGTTGCACAGAAGGAAGCTAGAGTCAGAGTTCAGCTTGTCTTTTAGTCATCTTTTGATTCACAGTGTTGCAGCAATTGCGTGTATCCTCTCATTCTGTGGATCTCACCGGGGCTAGGTTCTCACAAAATCTTCCCATGTTTCTCTGACTTACTTATATTTGTTATTTCTCATTATACAATAATATCCCATTATATTTACAGATATATTTACAGTTTGTCCTGCCATTTCCTACTTTATTGACACTTTTTGCTACTAGAAAAAGTGCTACAATAAATATTTTGACCTGTTTGAAGTCAAGCAGTGAGCCGGCTGGGTCAAGGGGTGTGAACAGCAATATTTTTTTTTTGGACAAGGCAATTGGGGTTAAGTGACTTGTCCAGGGTCACACAGCTAGTGAGTATCATGAGTCTGATGTCAAATTTGAACTCAGGTCCTCCTGACTCCAGAGCCAGTGCTATATCCACTGCGCCACCTAGCTGCCCCCAACAACAATTTTTTTATTAATAAATCCAAATTAATGTCTAGAATGGTCAGATCAATTTATAGCTCCACTAACAGTGTATTAGGGTGTGTCTTCAAAATTGATGGCTCCTGGGGTTTTTTTCCCTATCTTTGCCAATTTTCAGGCTATGAGATGAAACCTGAGAGTTGTATGAGTTTGCTTTTCTCTTACTAGTAATTTGGAGCACATTTTCATGTGGTCTTGCATATTTTCCAGTTACTTCTTTTGAATCCTTTTGTTTTTACAAAGGTTACTGGTTGGTTAGAATAGGGCAATTCTGTGAACATTGTGTGTCTTCATTTCAGCCAGCCGTCTGACAGAATCTCTCATGCTTTGGTTTAGATGGTCTCCACATTCCCTTCCAACCTTGACCTTCTGAGATTTGTACAATAGTTTTTTGGACAAGATGGAGAATGTCAATTGAATGATTCCCTAGTGAGGCAGATTTATAGCTAGCTGAACTTGTGTGAGAGTTCATTAACAGATTGATGTCCCTCTGGAGGGAGAATTCTACTTTTATGCTGTAGGACTAAGTTCTTGACCCTATTAGGGTCATAATTTTTATTGGTTGAAGTAATAGAAGGTGTGCTTTTAAATTTGCCAATAGCACAAAGCTCTGGGGGAAAACTAATATGATGGATAGTGGGTGTGCAATTGAGAGAAGATTGTGACCAACCAGAATCATCTGAGCTGAAACCAATGAAATGAAATTTAAAAGGGATAAATATAAAGTACTTCACTTAGGTTCAAAAATTAAGTTGCTCAACAAAAAGATAATAGAGATCTAGCTTGGAAGGGGCTCATATGAGAAAGATCTGGGGGCAGCAACTGTGAACACATGCTCACTATGATCCAGCAACCTTGTGTGCCTGCCCCAAAAAAGCTAATATGATATATTTCTTTGTATCATATGTGATTTCATTGGTACAGTGAATTCCCAATGAAGAAACTCTTCCAACTAGTACATATCAGCACCTTCACTGTAACTTAGCCTTGTAGAGAGTCAATGCCTGGGACACTGAAAAGCCCAGGATCACACAGCCTATTTGCATCCAGTGCCTGGCATGTAGAGTCACTTAATAAATAGGTTTTGATTGATTGAGAAGGAGGACTTAATTAAGATCTTTCTGACTCTGAGGCCAACTTTCTATCAATTCTGCTTCCTTTCAATGCACTCTTAGGCTGCACTGAGTAGACTTTCCAGATCAAGGAATGTACTAGTCCCACTGTATTCTGTGCTTGTCATGAAGTATTGTGTTTTGGAGTCATATTCTAAGAGGGATATTAACAAATTACAGTATTGCTGTAAAATTCAAGTAAATCCAGAGGATTTTGATGAGAAACTATCACTGATATTTATGAGGAATGATTGAAGAAACTGGGAATATTTAGCCTAGAGAGGAACAGGTTTAGGGAGACTGTTCTTAGATTTTTGAAAAGTCTGTCAGGTGAAAAAGGGAGCAGAGTGATTCCCTGTCATTCCTGAAGGCAGAACAGGGAGCAATGGTGGAAGTTATGGGGAGGCACATGTCCATTCTGCATAAGGAAGAATTTTTTTACCAGTGATAACCACCCTTCAGTGGAACAGGATTCCTCCTATTATAGGAGATTGTCCATCAGTGGATGAGTTCAGGCTGAGGTTGGATGATTAAGGGGCAAGGATAGCAGGTAGAGTGTCTACTTAAGTGATTAGACTGAGGACCTTCTGAATTCAGCTCAATAAATATGCACCAAGGACCCACTATGCAGGGCACTTTGCTTGGTTTTGAGGGACCAAAAGAAAACAGTTCTTGCCCTCTAAGAGCTTATTTTTGACCGTTGACATCCAACGTATGCACATTTAAGTAGATACAATTTGAGGAGGGGTAGAGCACAAACAACTTGCTGGGGGAATAATCTGGGAAATCTACATGGAGAAGGTGGCATCTGAGCTGACCTTTGAAGGAAGAGAGAGATCCTGAGAAACACAGGTAAAGAGAATATAAGCTTCTGGGCACAGACAGATGTGGGGATGTGGGATATTAATTGGGGACAGAGACAGGTAACAGTCCAGTGTGGCTAGAATATAGGGAGAGTGAAGGGAAGCCATAAACGATAAGCCTGGAGAATTTTGGCAAGATGGCAGAGTGAGGGGCTGAGAAGGACCCCCATTTCTCAATCTTCCTTAGAGAAGTTAGATAAAAATAGCACCTAAATGTTCAACAAAAAAGTGGGACAAAAAGGGGAAGACAAGAAAAGTAGGGGAACAACCAGAGGGCCTCACATGAGAACAGTCTCTCAGATGATGCCAAGAAAAGAGCAAGGAAATGAACCAGCACACACACACACACACTTTCAACATTGTGAAGTCATGGATTAAAAGATCCCAAAAGGAAATTGCCAGAGAAAAAAGCAATAACTAAATGACTTCAGTGACAGCTCTAGGGATAGAGCCTGAATAGATCACATTGGATAATAAGCAATTAAGAGGAAATGAAGAAGGGTCTGGCTGTAGGTGAAGAAATATCTGGGATCTGTAGTGAGAGCTCTGTCATCAGTAGAGACAGGACTTGATCAATTGATTGAAGTTAACACTGGAGAGGAATAACAGTGGGAAATGTGAACAAAGGCCTAGAAGCAAAAAGAAACCAAGTCCCTGAATGTAAGGTCTGCGGCCAGATGTGGAAAGAGCAAAACACGCTCCAAGGACCCCTCATCTGGAAAAAGGAGTGCAAACGTCACAAGCAGAGGTGATGAAGCTAGAAGACAGAGTAGGGAGAAAGTCAGAGTCCTCAAGTCTCTCTCTCTCTCTCTCTCTCTCACTCTCTCTCTCTCTCTCTCTCTCTCTCTCACACATACACACACACACACACACACACACACACGCAAAGAAAGAAGCTGACGATCATTTTTCAGGAAATCACTCAACAAAATTTCTTAGAAGAAGTTCAAAGGGGCCACCTGCTGATCAGTAGAATTCATAGGACTTCATCAGAGACAAACCCCAAATCCAGCTCCTCCAGATACATTGTTATCAAACTGACAATCATAGAATGTCAAGGCTGGAGGGGCCTGAAGCTACCTAGTCCAGCCCAAGAATAAACTCTCCCCCCTAGCACTTTTTTTTTAAAGACAATTGGGGTTAAGTGACTTGCCCAGGGTCACACAGCTAGTAAGTGTCAAGTGTTTGGTCTGAGGCCAGATTTGAACTCAGGTCCTCCTGACTTCAGGGCCAGTGCTCTATCCACTGCACCACCTAGCTGCCCCCTCCCCAGCATTCTTGAAACATGGTGGGGGAGGGGGGTCATCCACCCTTTGTTTTAAATATAACTTTTGTATACCTGATTGTAAACTTCTGTTCTTCTATCTCTCACTGCCTAACCTCATATTCTTCCTCTTCACCATGACCTCAGTCCCTCAGACACCCTCTACCCTTGCTCACCTTCATTTTCCTTGATCCTGTGGTCGACCACTTCTTTGATTCCCTTCTCCCCTCCACCTCTTGGACTCTCTGGTGTTCTTCAAGACTGCCCAGAAGCCACCTTCTACATGCAGCCTTTTCTGGTTCCTCCCCTCCTCCCAGTTGCTAGTGGACCTCCCTCCCCAAACTACCTTGTATCGATTTTGTGTATGCATTCTCTATGTGCTTATATTCATGTTGTCTGTCCTGCTAGAATGTAAGCTCTTTGAGGACAGAGCCTCTCGCTTTTGCCTGTATGTCCAAAGTACTTAGCACAGTGCTTGACATATAGTAGGTGCTTAACAAGTGCTTGCTGACCGAGTGCCCCTATTTTCTCACTAGTCTTTTCCTCACCAAATCCCACCTTGGGAAAACTCTCACCATCTACCATCTCTGCCTCCTACTCAAAAGCTGTTGAAAACCGCTAGAGAAAGTCCCCTGAGGCAGCTGGATCCTCTACAAATTTGTTACCTGATCTCAGTTGGGTCCTTACTGCTGCACAGCAATCTTTTAATTCTGTTCTGATTTAGTTCGGTCCTCAGCTCACTTCCCCTTATATCTCAGCAGAGGACATCTCCTATTTTATGTAGAAAAAATGAAGGAAAGATAGGCTGCCATGAGCTCTCTCTTCTCCCTTTCTCCACACCTCCATAATCTCTCCTCATCATCCCCTATTCTCTCCTCCTTTGCTCTCATCTTTGAGGAATCAGCATTACTTCGCCTTGTTGAGACCAACCCCTCTACTGGAGCTCATGGTCAGTGCCCTTCCCTCTCTTCCTTGGGCTTGCCCCCTCAACCATTCCTCATCTTTGGTCTCCCCTTACTTAGTGACTCCTTCATTATCTCTTATAGACATACTGAGGTCAACCAATAATACATTTCTTGAATGGCCCCTATGTGCTAGGCACGATGCTGGGGTTAGGAGACAAAACCAAAAACCAAATAGCACTTGCCCTCAACAAACTTACATACTTTCAAGGGGAAATATCATGTACCCAGAGAAGCAAATACAAGGCAATTGCTGGGGGTGGGGCACTCAGAATTGAGGACATCAGGAAAGGGCTCATGCAGCAGAGGGCACTTCAGCTGAGCACTGAAGGGAATTAGGGATTCTTAGGGACAGTGAGAAGGGAGGGCATTCTAGGCAGGGAGAACAGGTAATGCAAAGGCTTGTAGAATGGAGAAGTATATTCTGGAAGCTGGAGGAGGGCGCTTTAAATGGGATATCAGGTGTGTGAAAGGAGGGAATATGCCTGGGAAGGGAGGCAGGAACCAGATTGACTTTAATTGCCAAACAGATGCATTTGTGTTTATCCTAATAGCAATCCAGAGGCAGGAGAATTTTGTGGTGAATTGAGCACTAAACTTGGAATAAGGAAGACCTGTGTTCGAATTCTGATTTATACACTTACCAACTTCATCAGTATAGACAAGTTGCCTGACCCTTTTGAGTCTCAATTTCCTCATCTGTAAAATGGAGATATCTGTAGTGCCTACTTTGTTGTGAGGTTCAGATGATATAATGTGTGTAAAAACTCTTTATAACCTTGAAGTACTAAATAAATTTCAAACACTCTTATTTTGAGTGAGCAGGGAAATAAGAGGAATTAAGAATCTATACTGCCCCCCCAATCTATTATTTCTTTGTATACAATTAATCAAATACAGATGAGAAGGATTAGGATTCCTTCTCTTTGTCAATAGACAGGGTACCCACATTACAGATGAGAAAACTGAGACTATGAGATGGAAAATGATTTGGTTGTCATCACATAGCTGGTAAGTATCTGAGGTAGAATTGTAGCATTTTTTAAAGTGTTAAGAAAAAAGGTGATACCCTAAACAAAGTGTCCCTAGTCCCAGCTTCTGGAGTGAGATATGAGAAGGAGCTGCTGTGGCCTAGATGCGATGGAGATAGATGATGGGTCTGCACATGAAGAATGCAGAAGTGGAGGCAGGATTGATGGGGAAACATGGACAAGACTCTCATGGGATGAAAAGGTGTGGAGAGGGCTGTCAGGGGAGGGAGCACTCAATCCCCAGGATATCACAGGGCATTTGAAGGGTCACAAGCCCCTGGCCTAGGTGATGCAGTGAATAGGGAGCCCTGGACCTGGAGTCAGGAGCACCTGAGTTCAAATCCAGCCTCAGACACTCACTAGCTGTGTGATCCTGGGCAAAAGATATACTCTCTGCCTCAGTTTCCTCATCTGTAAAATGGGGCTGGTAACCGCACCTACCTCCCAGGGTTGTTGTGAGGCTCAGATGAGATAGTATTCGTAAAGTGCTTAGCACAGTACGTGGCACATAGTAGGCATTATTATTATTAATGGAAAGAAGCCTGGAGTCAGGAGTCCAAAGATCAGCTGCTTCTTAGGGGCATAAACATAGGTAGATCCCTTCACTTAACTGTGCCTCAGTTCCCTTATCTGTAAAAGAGAGAGGTTATACTAGACCTCTAAGACCTCTTCCAGCTCTGAAATCCTGTGACCCCTTATCTGTAACATGATAATGACGGCTCATGTTTCTACAACAGTTGAAGGTCTGCAAAGCATTCTTTGTACGCATTGGAACCTCACAGCACCCCGGTGGGGGGGGGGTTCCTGTTATCATACCCATTTTACAGATGGGGAAACTGAGGCACCAAACAGTTAAGTGACTTGACCAAGGCCAGAAAGTGTCCAAGGCAGGACACCAGTCAGGTGCTGGAGCCAACTCCAACCAGGCTAGAGCTGATTGTTAATTTTCTGTGGGAGCATTCATGCCTCAGAGCAAATTCTATAGCGGATTGATTTGTTGTTTTGTTGACAGTCTAGACCTTAGAAAGCGGTGGAGAAAACGTTAATAGTGCAAATTAAACTTAGAAGTCTGCTAAGTGTATCCCACCCCTCCCAGAGATTTTCTGTTGTTATTCAGTTGTGTCCAACTCTTTGGCCATTTGGGGTTTTCTTGGCAAAGATACTGAAGTGGTTTGCCATTTCCTTTCCAGCTCATTTTACAGATGATGAAATTGAGACAAAGTTCAATGACTTGCTCAAGGGCACACAGCTAGCAAGTATCTGAGCCTGGATTTGAACTCATGTCCTCTTGACTCCAGGGCCAGTACTCTATCCACTGGGCCACCTAACTACAACCCCCCCCCCCCCGCCGAGAACCAGTTGTTAAATATTTACCAGCACACCCCTGATTTGAACCTGTGTCTTCCTGATCTGTGCTCTCTCTGCCACCATTAGGGATGCCATGGATTTCTATTAAAGGTTTGGAACCAGGGGAATGGATGGGATGACCTTTGTGTCATCCTTGCAGTCCTAAGACCTCGGTGGGCCAACCTTAGATGTTCCATTCTGTCTCTGAAAATGGGCTGGTAATCTAGAAACTTTACAGGAAACAGGCTAACTCTAGTGAGTACCCCCACTGTGTGTGCTTGTGGGGGAGGGGTGTTTGGATCCTCCCTGTGGGTGCTTGTGGGGGAGGAGTGGATGGATCCCCAGTGTTGATGTATATGGGGGAGGGGTGTTTGGACCCGCCACTGTGGATTGGCTCTAGACACAAGTCCCAAATTGATGTGATGACATGATTCCATCATACTCTTTGCAACAAGATTTGTTTGATGGTGACTTCTGGGAGAATCCAAAGCATGGCAGTAAAAGGAGAACACATCAAAGCTGACATAAGCTGGCACGCCTTCTTCCTGGTTATTCAGCCTGTAACTGTGCTCTTGGCTTTTCCCCTCTTCTTTTTTTTTTTGTTAGGCAGTGGGGTTAAGTGACTTGCTCAGGGTCACACAGCTAGTAAGTGTTATGTGTCTGAGGTCAGATTTGAACTCAGGTCCTCCTGACTCCAAGGCCAGAGCTCTATCCACTGCACAACCTAGCTGCCCCTTGTCCCCTCTTCTTAGAGCCAGGCCGAGTAGGGTCCCTTCCCCCACCCCCACCCCTTTATTTGCTCCTGTTGGTGAGTCTTTCCCCATTAGAGTGTAACCTCCTGGAGGGCAGGCGCTGTCCCCTTCTTTCTTGTATTTGCACCCCCAGCACTTAGCACAGTGCCTGGAACGTAGTGAGCACATCACACATGCTTATTTCCTTCCCTTTGAGTAACTGAGCCATAAGTCGTTTCTTTTTTTCCCCTCCACTGACATCAAAAAGGAAGGTGCCCAGACTGGTGTTTCTGTCTCCATCTGGGCAGGAAACAAACATCAAGGAAAGATTGCCAAGAGAGCCGTTGGGCCTAGGTTGTGCCATTATGACCGTTCCTCTATTCCCGGAGTCCAGGCTTGTGGGAGTGTGGAGGGGAAAGGCCAGGGGGCAAGAACAGCCGTGGCAGGCTGCCGGGGCCACAGGGAGGTGCTGGCCTGCCTGTTAGTGTCTGTGTCTGGGCCGCAAAGCCACATGCGGCCCTCTAGGTCCTCAAGTGTGGCCCTTTGCCCGTAGGATTGCCATCATGCCTTCAGCGCTTCCCAGGCTAACTGAGCTTTTTTTCTACTTGGGAAAATTGTGCCACGTGACATTCCAGAAGAGTTAGCTGGACAGAAATGTGTATCACCTGCGCTTCCTCCGGGCCACGGTTTGTGCCTGGAAGTTGCTCAATAATAACATGCGTAACGTCGTTTATCCAGCACGTTGTGGGTGACCAAGGGGCAGCGGCTTTTCACCCTTCAGGCCGACCTCACATTTCCTAGAAATGGAAAATGATGCTTTCCCCACTGAAACAACGTTTGAATCGGAGGTTGTGTTCCCAAAGTCAATGTTGTTCTTCAGTCATTTCAGTCCTGCCCGACTCTCCATGACCCCATTTGAGGCTTTTCTCGGCAAAGATACGGGAGTGGTTCGCCATTTCCTCGTCCAGCTCGTTTGACAGAAACTGAGGGAAACAAGATTAAGTGACTTGCCCAGGGTCACACAAATTTGAACTGGGGTCTTTCTGACTCCAGGCGGCACAACTCTATCCATCATGCCACCTAGCTGCCCATTAAGTAAATAAATCGTAGAAATTTCAATATTTCCATGGCTACAGCTATGATATGGATATAAGGATTTCCTCCAATGGTTCAGATCACAGTCTTTGCATGTTTTCTCTTGTCCATGCCTTCCCATGAGAAAAGGCCGCTATTCAAGAGCCACTAATATACTTGTGACATTTTGTGGGTACCCGTGCAGTGCAAAGGCTGTCCATCAATCAACCCTATAGCCCTCGCTCTTCCAACATGATTGACCTACCATGAACAAAACCAATTAATATATCTTAATATATCATGAATATGAACCTGTAGAATCAGAAGTATGTGTTACCCACAAGGCCCTGGAGAAACACAATGAGTGTAAGTGGTTACCTAGTGATGTGCACACAGGAAATAACACCAAAGACATCGGAGGATGTATGTGTGATAGCAAAGGAAGTAGGCCAGACATGTAGCGATGGCAATAGAGACAATATGCACAACCCCAGAGATATGAGAAAAACCCTCCCCTACTCCCTCGCAGGTGTTGAGGGTCCATGGATAGAGAAAACATTGCATATGTCAAATTTTTTTCAATGTCTTCATCAAGTTTACCAATTTTTTCTCTTTCTCTTTCCTTCCTTCTTTCTTTTTTCCTCTCTCTCCCTTCTTTCTTCCTCTCTCTCTCTCTTCTTTCTTTCTTTCCTTTTCTCTTTCCCTTTATTCTTTCTTTTTTCCTCCCTTTTTTCTCTCTTTCTCTCCTTCCTTACTTTCTAAACATTCCTTATTATGAGGTATGAATGCTCTCTGGGAAGAGAAGGAAGAAATATACATACAGTAGTCAAGGATATATAAAAACAAAAGATGTCAAAAAATTATTTTTAAAAATTAATTTATTTTGATTTATCAACAATCACTTCTATAATCTTTTGAGTTTTAAATTTTTCTCCCCCTCCCCAAGACAGCAAGCAGTCTGATATAGGCTCTACATATACATTCCTATTAAACGTATTTTCACATTAGTGATGTCATAAGTAAGAATTAGAACCAATAGGAGGAATCACCAGAAAGAGGAAACAAAACACAACAGAAGAAAAAAAAAGAGCAAATAGTATGCTTCGATCTGCATTCAAACTCCGTAGTACTTTCTTTGGATGTGGATAGCATTTTTCATCATGAGGCCTTTGGAGATGTCTTAGATCCTTGTATTGCTGGGAAGGGTTAGGACTATCAACATTAGTCGTCGCACAACATGGCTGTTACTGTGTACATTGTTTTCCTGGTTCTGCTCACCTCACTCAGCATCAGACCATATAAGTCTTTTCAGGTTTTTCTGAAGTCAGTTCATCATTTCTTTACATTCATATACCACAACTTGTTCAGCCATACTCCAATTGATGGGTATCCTCTCCATTTCCAATTCTTTGCCACCACAAAAAGAACTGCTATATAAATATTTTTGTACATGTGAGTCCTTTTCCATTTGTATGATCTCTTTGAGATATAGCCCTAGATATGCTATTGCTGGGTCAAAGGGTATGTACATTTTTATAGCCCTTTGGGCATAGTTCCAAATTGCTCTCCAAAACGGTTGGATCATTTCACAACTCCACCAACAATGCATTAGTGTTCCAATTTTCCCACATCTTCTCCAGCATTTATCATTTTCTTGTTTTGTCATGTTGGCCAATTTGATAGGTGTGATGTGGCACCTCAGAATTGTTTTGATTTGCATTTCTCTAATCAATAGTGATTTAGAGCATTTTTTTCATATGACTATAGATGGCTTTAATTACTGTTTATATCCTTTGACCATTTGTTAATTGGGGAATGACTTGTATTCATATAAATTTAACTTAATTCTCTATGTATTTTAGAAATGAGGCCCTTATCAGAGAGACGGGTTGTAAAAATTCTTTCCCAATTTTCTACTTTCCTTCTAATCTTGGTTGTATTGGCTTTGTGCAAAAACTTTTCAATTTAATGTAATCAAAGTTATCTATTTTGCTTTTTGTAATGTTCTCTATCTCTTGTTTGGTCATGAATTCTTCTGTTCTCCATAAATCGGATAGGTAAACTATTTCTTGCTCTCCCAGTTTGCTTACAGTATCAGCCTTTATATCTAAATCATGAACCTATTTTGACTTTATTTTGGTCTATGGTGTGAGATTTTGATCTATGCTTAGTTTCTGCCATACTCTTTTCCAGTTTTCTCAGCAGTTTTTGTCAAAGAGTGGGTTCTTATCCCAGAAGCTGGGGTCTTTGGTTTTATCAAATAATAGATTACTATAGTCATTGACTACTGTGTCTTGCATATTTAACCTCTTCCACTGATCCACCACTCTATTTCTTAGCCAGTACCAAGCAGTTTTGATGATTGCTGCTTTATAATGCAATTTAAGATCTGGAATGGCTAGGCCGCCTTCCCCTGCACTTCTTTTCATTAGTTCCCTTGATATTCTGGAACTTTTGTTATTCCAAATGAATCTTGTTATTATTTTTTCTACCTCTATAAAATAATTTTTGGTAGTTTGATCGATATGGCACTGAATAAGTAAATTAGCTTGGGCAGAATTGTCATTTTTATTTTATTAGCTCAGCCTACCCAAAAAGTTATTTTTAAGAAAATACAGATAGCTCTAGTGTGCTGCGCTGGTATCCACAAAATATTAAAAAATCAAAAGGTCTCCGGGTTATTTGACAAGAATTACACAAGAAAACAAGAGGAATGAATGGGCTGTAGTTTGAAGTAGTGAAAGGAACACCAACGAGAGGATGATGATGATGGTGGTGGTGGTGATGGTGGTGGTGGTAATGGTGGTGATGATGGTGATGGTGATGGGAACTCACATTTATAGGCACACAGAGAGATAGACCTCTCAGGTTCTCTGTGACTTAGAGTCACCTAGAAGACTAAGAGATTAAAGGACTCATCCACTCACAGATTCAGTAGGTATCAGAAGTAGGACTTGAACCCAGATTTTCCTGATTGCTTCTCTATCCACTACACTATACTGCCTCTCTTAACTCATATTTATATAACGCTCTGAAGTTTTCAAAGCACTTTACATGTGTCATCTCGTCTGATCCTCACAACAACCCTGGGAGGTGGGTGCTGTTATTATCCCCATTTTACAGATGAGGAAACTGAGGCAGAGATTAATTGACTTGCCCAGGGTCATGCTCCTGGGAAGTGTCTGTGAAGGATTTGAACTCAGGTTTTCCTTACTCCAGGGCCACTGAGCTACCCAGCTGAGAATCATGGTTTTCAGACATCTATGAATATTAATTACATATATGGAAATTTTAAAAATACTCCCTTTTATCATACATTTATCTAAAACTAATCACCATAATGACTGAATTAGCCATTTCATTGAGGGTGGTTTTGTCTGTCCTTCTTAGGACTTATAAGGAATTTTCTGAGATGATTCAGATGACCCAGACCTCTTTAAGAAAAACCGTCCAAGGAAGTTTGAATGAAGGCATTTTTTTTTTTTTTTCGTCACAAGCAGATGCATTCAAACTCACTGTTGGCAGTTGGGTGGTACAGTGGATATAGCGGTACAGACCAGGGCCTGGAGTCAGGAACTCCCGACTCAAATCTAACCTCAGCTATGTGACCCTGGGCAAGTCACTTAACCACTGTCTGCCTCAGTTTCCTCATCAGTAAAATGGGGATAATAACAGCACCCACCTCCCAGGGCTGTTGTGAGGATCAAACGAGATAATATTTGTAAAAAGCACTGTTAACCTTAAAGCACTATATAAATGCTGTTAGTATTATTATTATTATTTAATTCTAGAAATGGAAGGGGCTTCAGACACCACGTAATCCAACTCTCTTATTTTATAAAGGAGGAAACTGAGGCCTAGGGAGGTGATCACACAGGTAGTGATGACAGAGCAGGATTTCCAGCCAACCCAGGGCCTCTGCCTCCAGGCCCGGCTGCCTTTGCTCAACACTGATGCCAGACAGGACAGCGCCGGCCTGGGGATGGCTCTCCCTCTCTCCCTAATTCGAGCTCCCCATTTCACAGTGAGCTTCCTGTCGCTCAGACCAGCAAGCCGCTGTAGCACATCTCAAATGCTGAGAAAGGGGAGGTCCCCAGGATGTAGGCTCCCCAACTCACAAGGCCTGAAGTTGAGGCCCTGACTTCCCCCATTTTTTACAACAATGGCCTAGGGGGTGTTGGTTAGTTTTGCTAAACCTCCTTTCCCCCCTGTTTTTTATGCTTTGTTCAGAAGACTGACTTTCTGGTTAGCAGAACAGGAGACATATGTTAGCAAGTGAAGAAGATATAACAATGAAAGGCATTAATTAGTGCAGTATGGTGAAAAGGACCTGGCTTTCTGACATTTACTACCTGGGTTACGTCTCCCCATGAGCCTCAGTTTCCTCATCTGTAAAATAAGAAGATTGGAGTAGATGGCTTCTGAGGGCCCTTCCAGCTTTCGAGTTGTTCTTACCATGATCTTATAATTTTTTTTTTGTTTAAAGATGACCATGAGTTGTTATATGTCTGATTCGTGTCCCTATGGCCCCAGAATTGGCCATATGGCCTCATTTTCTAAAGAGCAGGGACAGGATCCCATTGGGTTTTTGGAGCAGAGCAAATCTTGGGTGCTTAATGAATGTTCAGCTACAACCAGGACCGGGTTCTTGGCTCTGGATTCCATTTTCCTCATGGCTTCCACGCCTGCTGACCCCACTGAGGCAGGGCACTGTCCATCTGTGCATTCGTCTTAGTGACTTGGCAAAATAAAGGGAAACAAGAATTCAGAGGAGTAGCTCAGGATGTGGGGCCCACTGCCCAGATTAGCTCTTTGTTCATGCCCTGGACAGCTGTGACTTCTACAGTGTTTGAACAGTGTCCCAGACACCCATTAACGGGTGAGAAACAATCTATAGACGTTGTACTCACCATCTCTGCCTGACATACAGACAACGCATCTTGAGAAGTAGCTACCCTTCTCTCCCCCTCCCCCAGAACAGTTCCCAATCACTCATCTGGCTGTCCACCGTCGCCATTGGATCTGCATCCGTCCTTGGGACTTTTAGAAAATCTGTGGTTTAGAAATCAAGACAGGGAGAAATGATGGAGATAGAACAGCTTACTTATGTCATCTCACCCTCTCCTTCCTTTCCTCCATCCAATTGAAGACTTCAATTCATATTTTAGTGAGAAAATCAAGGCCCTTCCCTCTTCTCCCAACCCTTCCATCATTCCACTCCCTTCCCCCTTTATTCCAGTCTCCAATGCAGAGGTGGCCCTTCTCCTTACCAAGGCCAACCCCTCTATGTGTGCCCTTGAGCCTATCCCCTCCCACCCTCTCCAGCAAATTGCCACCATTGCCCACTATCATCCCCTCCTCTAGTCTTCTTATTCCCTATCTCCTGCTTCCTTCCCTGCTGCCTGCAAAACATGAGCATCCATAGAACTTAAGGCAAAAAATGGAAAGGAAGCCAGAGAACGGAAGGAACAATGGTGGATGGAGGGAGGGAGGGATAGAACGCGTTTAGTGCGGAACCAAGGAGGAGGACTGCATTTAAACTCTATGTTTGCTTCAAAAAATGAAGAAAAGAAAAGTCACATCAAGGGCAAGAACCTCCTGCTTTTTCTGCCTTGGAGCAGTGCTCCTTGAGGCTGGGCCCCTTTCCTCTCCTAATGTCATAGTTTTCCTCCCCAGGGATGTTTCTGGGGGGTGACGAGAAGTGTGAGTGTTGGGGCAGAGGGAAGAGGAGGGATCATACATGGAGCACAGGTCCTAGGACTGAGAGCTGGACCAGGGATCAGGCAGATTATCATCCAACCCCCTAGTTTCTTTAAATAAAAGAATTTTTTTTTTTTATTTAGTGCAGTATGGTGAAAAGGACCTGGCTTTCTGACATTTACTACCTGGGTTACCTCTCCCCATGAGCCTCAGTTTCCTCATCTGTAAAATAAGAAGATTGGAGTAGATGGCTTCTGAGGGCCCTTCCAGCTTTCAAGTTGTTCTTACCATGATCTTATAATTTTTTTTTTGTTTAAAGATGACCATGAGTTGTTATATGTCTGATTCGTGTCCCTATGGCCTCAGAATTGGCCATATGGCCTCATTTTCTAATCAATTAGAATCAATTTTTTTAATTGATAATTTTTCATATCACCTTTATTTCTGAATATATCCTTCCCCTCCCCTGCCCAGGGGGACTGTCCCTCGGAATAAAGAATAAAAAAGAAAGTGGGGAAAAAGCAGTTCAACCAAACACGTCAGCCACGTCTGAGAGTGTATGCAGTTGTCCATACCCACAATCCCCCACCTCTGCAAAGAAGGAACAGAGGGCCCTATTCTCATCTTTCCTCACATCTGATCGTGGAGCTAGAGGTGGAAGGTCATCTCAGTCAGCCCCCTTGTTGTACAGATGAGGAAAGCAAGGCCCAGAGACATAAGGCGGCCCATCTAAGGTCTCCAAGGCCAAGCTTGGTTATTTTCGTTACATCTTTTTCCCAACTCTCTCCGTTTGCAGTGGGGGAGCCTGAGGTCCAGCAATGTTAAGGAACTTGCCCAGTTCCCTTAACTAGTAAGAGCCAGGATTTGAACCCACACCCTTTGGCTCCAAATCCAGAGTTCTTTTCCCTAAAGTCTGACATATTAATAATAACAATAGGAATAGCTGGTATCTAGGTAACCCTTTAAGGCTAAAGTGCTTTATGTACATTAGAACATTTAAGCTTCACAACCCCTATATGAGGTAGATGCTAAAGGCATCATCCCCATTTTAGAGATGAAGAAACTGAGGCTCAGAGAGATCAAACGAATTGTCTAGGGCCACCCAGCTGCTAGTGGCAGGGCTGTCCAACAATCAAGTCTAGCCCCACCCCCCTCCCTGCTGTACCACACTGGCATGGTACCTGGGCCCCTTCTGATTTCTTTGGCATCTGCTCCTGTTGGCTGGTGTTTTCAGACACCTGGTCTGGGAGCTCAAGTCCAGACAAAGCCATTTGGAAATTGAGATGGCAGGAGGAACAGAAAGGGAACACAAAGCAAACAGTATGCATTCATCGCTGGGCCGTAGAGACTAGTCTCAGAGCTGGACGGGACCATAGAGCTTATATGGTTCAACCCCTTCACTTTACAGAGGAGGAAACTGAGGCTTACCCAAGGAGGCGACACAGGCAATTAGTGCCAGATTTAGGTTTTGAACTCGGGTCCTCTGATGCTTGCTTACTCAGCACTCTTTCCACTAAGACGAAAAACCTAGATCCAAAACTAGAAGGGGCCTCAGAAACCATCATTGTGCACAAGCATTTATTTAAGCACCTACTGTGTGCCATGCACCATGCTAAGGCCTGGAGATACAGAGAAAGGTTAAAAAAAAATCAGTCCCTGTGCTCAAGATGCTCATAGTGTAATGGGGGAGACAGGATGTAAATAACTCTACAGAGAAGCTACAGGGTAGCTGGCTGGTGGTGTTTCAGAGGAAATTACTGCGGTAGCAGCGAGGGAGGAGGGGCCACTGGGGAGGCATCTTGCAGAAGAGGGAGGGTTTGAGCCCTCCCTTCCAAGCTCCTCATTTGACAGGCCAGGGATCTGAGACCTGCAGGGCTCGGGTGTCTTGCCCAGAGGGGCCCAGGTGACCGACGCTGGATTTGAACCCACGTCCTCTACCTTTGCATGACCACGCTGTTGCTACATTGTTTTTTCTGTAAATAGTTTGGATGTTGTGGTTTTAATTAGGATCTTTCCCCTCATTTTGGTTGTTTATTTGATCAATTGTTTGTTGAGGTGAAAGTTTGAAATGATGACTTTGTTTAAAAATGGACAAGAAGGGGGCAGCTGGGTGGCGCAGTGGATAGAGCACTGGCCCCCAAGTCAGGAGGACCTGAGTTCAAATCCAACCTCAGACGTATACTCACTAGCTACGTGACTCTGGGCAAGTGACTCAACCGCAGTCGCCTCACCAAAAACAAAATGGGCGAGGAGCCTATCTGATTCATGCGGAGGGGCTAAACCCTTGAAGTTAAGGTTGGCATTCAAATTTGACTGTGAATAGTTTCATTTTTCATCACTGACTTTTTTTTTTAAGATCAGCTATTCTAACTACAACGGGAGTGTGATCAGGGAAAGAGGCCTGGGAGATAGGAGACCTGGGTTCCATTTCTGGCTCCAAATTACCTTTGTGACCTTGGGAGAGTCTCGGTTTCCCTGTCTGAAAAATGAAGGTGTCGGGTTAGATAAACTCTAAAATTCTTCACGCTGTCAAAGTGTGTGGTTTCCTTTTTCTTTCCCTCTCTCCTCCTAGAAGCTTGTCTGGAGAATCTGAACGGACCTAGTCTATAGGGCTGGAGTTCACCTGGGCAGACTTGATGTAGCTTCGCTGTCTCACAGATAGGCATACATGTTAACCTCCCGCCTCTTCTCGATATCAGAGCTTGAAGGGGTGGAGGCCAACCCCCTCACTTGACAAATGAGGAGCCTCACTTGCCCACTGAGGCAAAGTGACTATAATTATCCCTTTTTACAAATGAGGAAACTGAGGCAGACAGAGGGTAAGTGACTTTGCCCCTGATTGCATAGCTAGCAAGCCCCTGAGGCAGGATTTGAACTCAGGTCTTCCTGACTCCAGGTCCAGTACTCTATCCTCTGTTCCCCCTCACTGCCCCGATGACTGGTCTGTAGAAGGATGCATTGGCTGCACTTGTTTGCATTACTGTGTCAGACACCTTGCCAATATGGCGCCATTGGTTTTCATAGAATCTGAGCTGGAAGGAGCCACCTAGTTCAACCTATACCCCAAACCCAAAAGGAATCCCCCCTATAACGCACTCAAGAAGCAGTCATTCAACATCTGCTTAAAGACCTCCAGATGAGAAGAACTAAGTTCATCTCTTGAGGGAACGAATCCCATGTTGGGACCACTCCCATTATTAGTGGGGAAGGGAATAAGCATTTATATAGCACCTAGTATGTACTAGGCACTATCCCAAGCACTTTAATAAATGTTATCTCCTTTGATCCTCATTGCAACCCTGTGAGGTAAGGTGCTATATTATTCCCATTTTACAGTTGAGGAAACTGAGGCCAACAGAGATTAGTGACTTGCCCAAGGTTACAAAACTGGTAAGTACCTGGGGTGGGATTCCAACTCAGGTCTTCCTGATTCCAGACCCAGTTCTCTATTCATTGTGCCACCAGTCACAAGATTTTTCCTGACATCCAGCCTAAATTGGCCTCCTTTTAATTTGCCCTCTGACTAAAATGAATTTAAGGCAGTTTGGAGAGGGAGGGTCCTAATGGGGGTTAGGCTCCAGAGCTGGAGGGGACATAGAGGACAGGGGATTATGGATTTACAGCTACAAGAACCATCCCCTCTGAGCCTGCCCATTGCACAGATGAAGCTCAGATAGGGAAGTATCTAGTTTGCCTAAAATCCTACATATTTGAATAAGCAAATATGCAGTGCTACCGTGGGAGGAATTAGTCAGTGACTTCGGTACTGATTCTTGATTTGAAATGGGCTTGAAGTTTCCCCAAGTCTTTTTGAAAGCATTGCAGGGTTTCCCAGATGACAACTTCCCCTCAATAGAGCACTGACCTCGAAATAAGCAGGTCAGGGTTTATTATCCCCATTTGACAGGTGAGAAAACTGAGGTGCACAGAGGTGGGTGTCACACAGCTAGTCAGAATCTAAGCTGAGATTCAGACTCAGGTGCACTCCCCATGCCCCCCACTGCCACTTTATTGGTTAGGATGGGGCTCTCAAGAAAATGATAGCCAGCTGCCTGCGGTGAGGAGGAGAAGGAGGGGCAGCTCAGGGCTACCAGGCGTGCCACCAGTTTGGAGCTGCCCACGGCCACACTCTTCCCTCACCTTAAGACATCCAGAGAGGGTGTGGGGATCTGGAGATCAGCCATCCGTGGCCGAGGCTTGTTTTGTAAACACAGCATCGATGCTAGGGAGATGGGCACCGAGTACTCGGGCATAGCCATCCGCTCGGTGCTCCCGAACAAGCGGGACAAGTACTAGGATGGGAAGGGCATTGGGTGCGCCCATTCTGCGTGGATGACTTTGACGGTGGACGCCACCGTGCACGTCAATGCTATGCGTTTCATCACCCACTCGTGTGAGTCCAACTTCTTCTCGAGGGATCCAAGTGGAGGGCCAGAAGCACATCGTGATCTGTGCTGCATCCTCAGGGGGAGAGCTCACCTAGGACTAAGAGGGATGCCAGCAGCAAGCAGCCCTGCAGCTTGGGTGGGGCCAAGCGCTGTCCATGCCTGCCTGAGCTGTGGGCCCCTCTGGCCTGGCCCTGAGGGGACCCCACCCATCCTTTACCATCTAATTTCCCCCTTCCCCTCCCCACCCTCAGCACGTGTCCCCGGGGAGCCCCGCCTGCCCTTTTCCAGTTATCACCTGCCTGCAGGGTCCAAGATGTAGATATATTGTACAAAGGTTTCTATATCCCTTATTTTCTATGTACTTTTTTTTATTTAAAAAGTGGGGTCCCAGGGGGGACTCCCCCAATAAAGTCCGTCAATGTTTGGGGAAAAAAAAAAGGAAAGAAAATGATCACCATCACTAACATTTATCAAAGCACCGTAAAGTTTGCAACGCGCTCCCATATGCGATCTCCTTTGAGCTTTATAATAACGCAGTGAGGTCGGTGCTTTTATTGTTCCCATTGAGCAGATGAAGAAACTGAGGTTTGGAATAGGGAAGGGGTTTGCTCCTGATCACAAAGGTTGTAAGTGTCAGAAGTGGGATTTGAACTCAGGTCTTCCTGGCTCCAAGAAAGTTATATCCTTGAGGAGACAGCCTGATACAGGGGAGAGGAAGATTGGTTCTAAAATCAATTCAGTCCTTTCAATCAGGCCTGACTCTTCATGATCCCATTTGAAGTTTTCTTGGCAAAGATACTGGAGTGATTTGCTATTTCCTTCTCCAGCTCATTTTACAGATGAGGCAACTGAGGCAAGCAGGGTTAAGTGACTTGCACAGGGTCACACAGCTAGGAAGTTCTGAGGCCGGATTTGAACTCGGGTCTTCTGACTCCAGACCTGGTGCTCTGTGCACTGTGGTGCCACCTAACTGCCCTAAAGTCAGAAGACCTGGGAAAAATCGCAATTTTCCCATTTATTACTTGTGTGACCTTAGACAAGTCAATTTACTTCTCTGTCCCTCATTCACCTTATCTGTAAAATGAAGAGCTGGGATTATCCTGGCCCTTGGGGTCCCTTCCAGCTTTACTTCTAGGATACTACAAATTTCTCTGTGCCTCAGTTTCCTTTTCTATAAAATGTGGATATTGGAGTGGGGGCCCTTTGGTTGGTCCCCCTAAGTCTAAGATCCTAGGATCCCACGTCCCTGGAGATGGGGCAGTTTCCTTGCACCCTGAAACAGAATTCAGTTAAATCTGAGAACATACCAAGTTTGTCCTCCTGTAGAAAACTGACCAGTTATCTCATTAATTGGCCTAAATACGTTTACAATTGGACTCCACCTGCTTTTCACTGGCCTCTCAGTCTGAACAAGAGGGGCCTTGCCTTCCCTCCCTGGGCCCTCCCAGAAAGCCTGTTAAGGCTTCATCTGAGCCCCTTCTGGCCTCTTCCTTCAGTTCCACCCAGCTGCCCCTCCCACTGAAACTCTATCCCGAGGCTGGGTTACAGAGAGGGAGCAGTGTTGAGTGACCTCATTGTTGTCCCTTGCTTTCTGAACCAAAGGCATCTGGTGCCATCTTCAGCCAGGAAGAAGTACATTGGACACATTCAGTGTTGGGCAAAGAGGATGCGCTTGGGGGAAGGCCACTGACCCTGCTTTCCTGGTCACATATGCTGGAGACAGTCAGAGATACAGCATCCCTATTAGTCATGCAATATACAAACACTGGAGTCTCTTTCTGTGGTTTTCAGGGAACTGCCCAACTTAAAATACAGATTCAAGGCTAGATTTAGAGGAGGGACCTTGGAGGTCATGGAGTTCAACCCTCTCATTTCACAGATGGGAAAACTGAGGACTCTTCCCAGAACCAAATAGGGAAAGTGATGACTGAGAATGGGGAGAAGATGCATACAGAGCTTAACAGGGCCCCAGATTTCTTGATGGACGTGTGGATGACCAGCCTCTAAGCTCCCTCCTGGCTCTGTCCACAACATCATGACCCAGACTTGACTGACCCTAAAACTTGGCCCATTCAAAATAGGTTTCTTCCACCAGCCCTGAAGTCAGGAGGACCCAAGTTCAAATCCGGCCTCAGACCAAACACTTGACACATGCTAGCTGTGTGACCTTGGGCAAGTCACTTAACCCCGATTTCCTCACTAAAAAAAACCCAAAAACCAAAAAACAAAATAGGTTTCTTCTTCCCAGAGGGGAGTGTAGGACAGTCAAGGACAAGAACCAGCTGAAAACCACGTCCCGAACCCCGGGTGCTGAGATCTTGTCCTGGCCATCTTCTGAATTTTACCCTGGTTGACAGACTCGCAAGGGAGAATCTTCTCTGAAGAGCTCTGAGATAATTCTGCCTCTTGTGAGAGTGAGCCTCAGTTTACCTTTCACTGACATGTTCACTCTTTCTACTGGCTCTGTCCAAGTTCTAACAGAAAGAGGAAAAGAACCATAAGTTCTGGAAAGGAAGCCAGAAAGGGGAGGATTGTCTAAGGCAAGACTAATGGGAAAGTGTTGAGTTTGGGGACAGGGTTGGTCTTTTATAAAGTTATTTAGACCACTGGGTACCTGTGACTTCATCAGTGTGAGGAATTCTCCCACCTTCTCTTCCAGTACAGTTGCCTAGGCCACTGGTTAGGTGACTTGCCCAGGGTCACACCCCTAGGCAGAAGCAGGAATCGAACCGGTGTCTTCCTCCAAGGCCAGCTCTCTAGGTATTGCTGTTCCCCTTAGCATTAAGTAGAACTTCATCCAGGTCTATAATTACGCTAGAGCATTGGGGGTCTCCCCCAGGGACTTACATCTTCCCAGACCCCCTCAGTACAGAATTTCTGCCGTAGCTTTCCACTGTTCACTCACACATGTCATCCTGACAAGCTGTGAGACAGAAAGGTGCCGTAGCATCGGGAAAAGAGCATTTGATTTGGAGTCGACGGACCCAAGTGGGAATCTCGGCTCGGACGCATCCCAGCTGGGTGACTGGACGAATCACTTCACTTCTCTGCGCCAGCTTCCTTGTCCTTCAGGTGTCATTTTCGTTACCTGCTTCCTGGGGCTGTTAGACCGTGCTTTATAGACTTCAGAGGTCACTGTGCGCTCATGGTTAGTGAGGGCAGCTGGGGCCGTCCTCAGCCTGGTCCTCCGCAGTCTGGTTCTCATGCCCTTTTGGTCTTTTTTTTTTCATGTTCCTCCCCTACATAGTGTCTCTCTCCCTCAGTCTGTCAGATCTGTTGTTCCATTCCCCTCCCTTTGCGCCCAGCTGTCTAGCTTGCCTAGAACATTATCACTTTGCTATTAGACTCTTGGCTTAGTTTTGTTACAAATTACTGTATATAAGAATCATACAAAACACACATCCAGTATACAGTGCTGGAGGAGTGGATAGAGAACCAGCCGTGGAGTCTAGAAAACCTAGGTCGCAGTCCTCCCCTCTGACATTTCCTGGCTATGTGACCTCAGACAAGTCACCTTCTGACTTCTCAGAGCTTCCAGACATCCCTCTGAAACTGATTTATCTGGCAGGTTTTATCAAATTTGCATTGGTAGAGAGAGTTTCTGCACTGAGAATTCCCTACACCAATGAAATCACAGGTATAGCCCCCCCCCACCCACTCCCACCCAAAAAATATTGTCATATACAGCAGGTGTAGAACTAAAGCAGTTAATTCAGACTAAGGACAAATACCGAAGCTGAAACTTAATTATTTTGGCCACATCATGAGAAGATGGGACTCATTGGAGAAGACCCTGATGTTGGGAAAGGTAGAAGGCAAAAGGAAAAGGGGATGGCAGAGGATGAGAGGGATAGAGAGCGTCGTGGAAGCAGCAAACGTGAGCTTGGACAGACTTGGGGAGATGGTGGAGGTTAGAAGGGCCCGTTGTGCCATGGTCCGGAGAGTCATGAAGAGTCAGACATGACTAAACAGCAAAACAACGTGGAATTAGCAGGATACACCATGTTCGTGCACAGTAAAATCCTTTGCAATTTCTTGCATATGTATTTTTTGGTTTTGTGTGTACTGTGTGCAGGGGTATGTGTGTACGTATCCTGGACCCCCTCTGGACATCTGGAGAAGCCTGGGGTCCCCTTTTCAGAAACATATTTTTAAATAATTGAAGGAAATGCTAAATGTCAATTCCAGGTTAATAAAAATGATGATGTAATTTTTTTCCCATCTAAGTTCATGGACCCTCTGAAATCTAATAAACTAATCCATGGACCCCAGGTTCAGAACCCCTGTCCTAGGAGAATGTATTGTCCTTGAGGGCAAGGGCCATTTCCCTTTTGTATTTGAGTCCTCAGTGCCTAGCACAGGGCCTGACCTATAGTATGGCCTTTATTGAATTGAATTACCCGAATTTTTCAGATGAGGAAACACAGGCTGAGCAAGGTGAAGTGATTTACCCAGGGTCATACATCTAGTTAGCCTCAGAAGGGCTTAAGCCAGGAGCAGTTCCCTGTATACAGCAGATGGCCAATAAATGTTGTTTGGCACCCATAAGAATGCCTGCCCCACCCCACCCCCAGCCACAGGGCATATATGAATTTACATGGGTCCTTGCACAGTGTTGGGTGTGGCGGAGTCCAGGGTGGAGGCCCTGTCTGATTGTGGGACCTACTGTGAGCCACCTTTGGTGTGAATGCTGACTAGCTGTACTGGTCTGTCTTGGCCCTGGAGGAGAGGTATTGGAAGACCTTTCCTCCGAGCAGTAGAGAGGTGAGGGACTAGGGATGCAGAAGGCCACCCGTGCCGGTAACAAGGGCTCGGGTTGGCTGAGCTTATCATCTGTCTATTACCACAGGGCTCAGTTGGACGGGAGAGAAGAGCAGAGCCATAAATGACCACGAATGATGTAAAAAACTAACAAAAACAAGGTTTCCGTAGAGTTGTGTTTATGAAAATCCCCATTAGAAACTGCAAGGACATTGTAGGAGACGTTTAACTCTGCAAGCCCAGGAGGCCATGATGTGTTTGCCCTCTTGTGAAACAACACAGATCATTGGCATTCCTACCATCAGGTACAATTTGTTACTCCAAGGAAAAACCTCTCCAACAAGGCGAGTGCTTTCTGGTTCACTGGAAAGCATGCTGGGCTAGAAGCCAGAAGACCAGTTTTGGAATCCTGGCTCATTAGCTCTATGACATTGGCCAAAGCTCTTGGGCCTCACTTCTTCATCTGTAAAACGGGGAGGGGGTGAAGGGAACTAGATAGACAAGCTCGGAGGCAAGGCTCCCTCATCTTGTCACATCCTGGCCCCCTTGGGCAGTCTGCTGAAGCCTACAAAGTCCTACATTAAAATAAAATACAGGGGACTAGATGGGAAACCAATTACCTTGAAATAGAATTATTTAAAAAATGATTTTAAGTTCATTGACTCCCAGGGTGAGATCCCTGCTCTAAGGTCCCTTCTAAGTTCAAATCTATAATCCTATGATCCCACGGTTTATTCATAGTGAAACTCCAGAGATTCTACTTCCATGGGGGAAAAAAGCGGGGAGGAAATAAGCATTTATTGAGCACTTACTGTTTGCTAGCAACACAGTGAAAGAAAAAACAGTCTTCACCACGACCGAGAAGGGCATTTCATAGGGATCGTGGGATTTTGTAGAGCTAAAAAAGACGATCTTGCAAGGCTCCTAGTTAATCAGGATGCAATAGAGAACCACTGGAAACGTTTGAGCAAAGGAGTGCCATGTCTAGACCTGTACATAATTCCTTTGGTCAAACGTTTTCAACGATTCCTATTGCATCCTAATTAAATTACAAACACCTGATTCAATTGCAAACCTCTACCTGGCCTTCATTTCCTTTGACAAGCTGGGGCTACCCTCCAGTCCGATCTCATACTACTGCCAGAATCCCAGCCTGAGAGACAATCCATCTATCTAATCTATCTATCTAGTCCCCCACCTCTCCATATTGGATGTCTATAACATCTCTGGCAAGAGTTCAGCCAGCTTGAAGACCTTCAGTGAGGACTCACTACCTACCTGCCAAGGCAGCCTATGCCCCTCTGGGATGGCTCTTAGTTGAGAGGCTGGGTTTCCCCTACATCCAGCCTCAATCTCCTTAAGCCAAGGTTGTGAAAGTTTCTATACTTGTTTGGGGACAGCCTGGGGCTCTTGCGCTCTTACAAAGCTCCCTGCGCACAGAGCAGAAACCCCTGGACCTTCAACTGGAAGGTCACACCAGCACCAACCAGAGAGGCCTTGATGCAGGCCACAGAGCCCAGGCACAGCCTGCAAGGCAGTGGCCAGCCCTGGCAGTTTCAGCGATGGGTGTGTGGCCAAAATCCAGAGCTCACCCTGATGCAGAGGAGTGAAACATTGTCTTGGGGGTTTTGAAAAGCCCCAAGGCATGAATCACTATTTGATTCTGGTTGGCTGGCTAGAGGGGAACTGAGAAGAGGCACATGGTTCCAGTGTGCAGGAGCAATGGGGGATAGGCAAATATTGAGGTGGGCCCAGTCTCCGAATCTACATTGGTTTGTTTTGACATTTAAGTGCTCAGTAACCCCACAATCAAACACCATGTGTGCACTCCTCCGCTTTGTCAATGGGCTCTGTGAGGCCTGTTGGGGGGCCCAGGTTTAACTTGTTACTTCCAAACAAGGGGCTCAGGAAGATGCCCTTCACCCTTGGTCACTTGCACCAGAGTTGGTCCCTTGGGTAAATTGGGTTTTACTGAAGAATGCCTTTTTCTGCTGGAGTGGGGCTAGAGAGAATGAGCTGCAGGATGGAGGAATTATGTGAGTTAACAGGATTTACTAAAGGTTCTCATTATTGACCCTGCACTTATTGTGTCTCCTTCAGACAACCTCCCCCAAGTCATAGAGAACCATCCATCTCCCCCCTTGTTGCATGGGATTACACCTGAGACACCCCCTCCCTTCTCAGTGTATACATGTGATTCATCTTATTCATCTAGTATTGGAATGTGTCAATCAGTCAACAGGCACTTATTAAGCACCTACTCTGTGCCAGGCAGTGTGCTAAGTGCTGAAATGGTACAGAGACTGTAAGCTCCTTGAGGGCAGAAACAATATTTGCCTTTCTTTGTATCCCCAGAACTTACTACTGTGCCTGGCATGCACTAAGAGCTTTAATAAATGCTTGTTGGCTGGTATTCCCATCCAAAAGTCATGGGTTCAAATCCTATCTCCGACACTAGCCATACAGTGACTGAACCCATCCCAGCCTTAGTTTCCTCGTCTACAAAATGGGGGAGGGGGAGAGTCATTATAAAGTTCCTTTTGCCTCTGTATCATCCCTTTTTCTGTTGTCGTCCCCATTAGTAGTCAGGTGAAGCCAATGGACCCCATCTCAGAATGTTGTTTTTAAATAATTGAAGGAAATACTAGATTCTGGTCAGAGGTTGGGGAAAATGTGCTTGTCCTTTTTTTTCCATTTAAACGCACAGACTCCCTGAAATTGGGGGGGAGCAGTCTGTGTCCCTAATTAAGAAACACCCCTGATTAAGACCCTCCGTTCTCAATCTATGAATCAATGATCCATTGATCATTGAGGGAGCCCGTGCCACTATGAAGTTCTGTTCAGTGTAGCTCCCTTTGGAAGACATCTCTCCAGTCTCTGTATGTCTTCCTGCAGATCTCTCTCCTCATTGCCTTCCTCTGTGTGAAGAACTCCATGTGGACTGATTACAGCGCGTACAGCTACTTTGAAGTGGTCACCATGTGTGACCTGCTGATGATTCTCGTCTTCTACCTGGTCCATCTTTTCTGCATCTACAGGATGCTCACCTGTATCAGCTGGCCATTGGCGGTAAGCCGGCTAGTAGCGTTCAGCTGGGAGCTGCACAGCTCTGGGAGCTTTGCTTAGTAACTGAAATGGGAGGGAGGAAGGTGATCCCATCATCTTTCCAGGTGGTCTTTTTTAATCCTTTAATTTGGCACCTGCTGTCCTAATTATCCATTGCCAGAGAGTACCTCTTACTGATTCAGGGAAGATCTCAGCGCTGGCAGGCTGGTATCCCAATTTCCACCTTTAGTGCTTCAGAACAGGCTAAGGATTTGGCGGGGAGGGTTGGGAGGCGAGGTGATAAAGAAGCGTTTCTAACACTCAACTTGTGACTTGAATTCAATAAACATTTATTAAGTACCTGCCTTGTGCCCCACACTGTGCTAAGCTTGTTGGAAATGTATCTTAGCTACAAAATAACAGGTGGAGAGAAACAGTGGTTGCTAACTTTTTTTTAATTGATAGACTTAAAAATGTATTTGAAAAAAATAGAAATAAAGGGAAACATTTAAATGTGAACAAACCAGCACAGTGTCTAGTCAGGGGTGGGGAACCTTTGGCTTTGAGGCCACATGTGGCCCTCAAGGTCCTCAAGTACAGCCAATTCAGTCAAAGGGCCTAACTTGAGGACCTAGAGGGCCACATGTGGCCTTGAGGCCTCAAGTTCCCTACCCCTGGGGATGCTCAGTCATTCTCTCTCTCTCTCTCTCTTTTTCTCTTTCTCTCTCTCTCTCCCCCTCTTTTTCTTTACCTCTCTCTTTTTCTTTACCTTTCTCTCTCTCTTTCTCTCTCTTCCTCTCCCTCTCTCTCTTTCCCTTTCTCTGTCTCTCTCTCTGTCTCTCCCCCCCCCCCCCCCCAGAGAACTGATAGCACAGTGTTTCCCAGGCCTGGTTCAGTGACGCCCCAGATACTTTCTCATCATTATCACAAGGCTCCTTCTGGAATTTCCTAAAAAAGCCAACCACCAAACGTATATTAAGCATATATCTGAGCAGGGTACCCTAGGATAGACTCTGGGGCTTGACTCAAGGTTTAAAATTGATCACTAAATCTATTTCACTCAAATAGTGAAATAGACACTATAATTGATTAAAACCAATACACAACTCTTGGCTGGGAGCAAATTGTGTTGGTGAACACATAGAGTATTTCATTCTTTCCATTACACAGTGCCTGGCTCATAATAGGTGCTTAATAAATGCTTACTGATGGATTAATCTGCTGATCTTGAGAATCTATGAAAGTTCAGTGAGCTCTCAAAGCCACTGGCCAACATCTCTGGTTCCTCCTTGTAGCACCAAGTCCCAAGATCCTTCTGGCTTCCCTGCTGTCTGTGTGATGCACGTACAGAAGTACAGGATAGGGGTGGAGGGCGAAGAGGGAGGGCAGGGTAAGGATGTCAGCGGACAGAGCCAGTCACATGCTCTGTCCTTTCATACTTTCAGTTTCTCATTAGCCAGAAACTCTGTTCTACATCTCTTTGAAGGACTTATGTCGTTTTCCCTTTCTGCTTTATCTCTTCCTTGTTCTATTATTCTATTATGTTCCTAGTTCTTTCTATATTTTCTGCTTTTTCCTCATATCTTAGTTTCTTAGAGGTTCCTGTTCCACACCACCAGTCCCTGTTTCATGCCACATTCTATCTAGTGTGTGTTTGGTTACAAGGAAGAAAGAGGAAGAGGAAGGACTGAGCAATGTTTCTAATTATGGTGAAATAAATTTTTGACACGGCTTTGTAGTTCCAGCCCAGGACTTCATGAAAAGGGATATGTGCTTGGAAATGGGAAATCCAGTGGACCAAGAGAGAGCATTAAAGAGGAAACTTGCTCTTTCAGTAGGCTCAACAAAGGCAAAGTCTCCTTGATGAAGCATTGAAGCTGTCCATTTGGATATGATAGAAAGCCATTCTTGGAATATCATGGCTGGTCCAGGCACCTCCTTTTAAGAAAGGCATTCCTACATTGGTGGGAAGTACAACCAGTATAGTAAAGGACCTATAGGTCATAAGATAGAATAATAGTAATAATGAATCATCATAACTCCCATGAGTCTCTAACGCTATAAGGCTTCGTATGATATTTCATGAGATCCTCCCCAGTAACCCTGCTGCTATTATTCCCATTTTAGAGATGAAAAAACTGAAACTCAAAAGTAGTTGAGTGACTTATTCAGGGTCATATAACTAGTCCTTATCTGAGATGGGATTAAAAGCCAGGTCTTCCTGACTCCTGAGTCCAGCACGACCCACTAAGCCACGTCTGGAGTTCTATTTGAAGGAATGAGGGATTTTAACTTGGAGAAGAGAAATCTTGCAGGGCTGAGGGGATGAGGAAGGGGGTCATGATGGCCATATTTAGATTCAGATATTTGAAGTTATTACAAGGGATTAGATTCATTCTGTTTGATACACCCACCCCCTCACCTCCACCTTCCCACCCCAAAAAGGCACGGAAGTTACAAGAGAGACAGATTTAAGCTGGACAGCAGAGAAAACTTCCCAACAATTGGAGTTGTGCCCAAGTGGCCTGGGAGGTCTTCAAGCAAAGGCTGGTTGGACTTTTGGTGGGTCCAATGTAGAGGGGTCTCATGCTCAGGTCCAGATTAAACTAGAGGCCCCTGAGGTCCCTTCCATTTCTGGGACTCAACCCAAATTCAGGGGAGACAGGGTGAGAAGCATCCTAGCTGAGCCTAGGAGCGAGGAAACACCATTGGCCCATGCTGAGTGCTTCTCAGACCGCAGCTGACTCCTTTCTAAGTTCTGCCTGAGGCTCATCTATTATTTCCAAAGTAACTGTGAGATAGCTGCTACTCTCATCCCCATTTTACAGATGAAGAAGGAACTGGGGGTTTTAGTCTAGAGAGGACAGCGTGGCTCCCTGGGCAGCATACTGGGCTATTGCTGAACTCAGCAGGTCTCTGTGGTCAGTGACAAGAGTTAGGGGCGCGGTCAGCCTGCTTCTAGATTCCTGTTCTGCCAGGAACTTTTTCTAAAGGCAGAAAAGACCCAGAGCTTCTTTGTGGGGGACCTCTGCCCCTAGGAATGAAGCTAATGCCTTCCTTGAAAGCTTTAGCCGCCTGGAGACAGGGAAAGGGGAGAAGATTGTTCGTGATTCTCTGCAAAGCCAGAATCATCTTCTGAAAGAACAAAGTGGATAATGAAGCAGCTATTGGCGGCTGGCTTGATGAATTTAGTTTTCGTTCTGTCCCCTTTTCTTTCCTCCCTTGGATTTTCTGTCTCTGCTCCTGGCTTGTCTCATGTTACACCTGAATAGGGCTGTGCTGGAGTTAGGAGACCACTCCCTCTCTTGGTTTTCATTTTCCCCAATGTTGCGGTTACCCCACCCAACACCCCATGAGCAATGCCCTAGGGACAGCCCCTCCCAGGCCAGCCTACCCACCTCTCTACCTCTTTCTCCCCTCCAGGAATTTCTGCATTACTTAATTGGTACAATCCTCCTGCTGATTGCATCCATCGTGGCAGCATCCAAGAGTTACGGCATAGGCGGCCTCGTGGCTGGAGCGGTGAGGAGCCTTCTCTTGGATGAGCCCCCCAAAACTCAGCCACTCTCCTGCTTCTTTGACCTGGTGCAGCCTGAGCTTCCTGCCTTCCTGTGGATAACAGGAGCAAAGATATAGAGCTGAAAGGGACCTTAGGGCCATTTGTCCAACCCCGTCCTAGAAAGACTCTAATCTAACCGTGTTATTTTATAAGTGAGGAAACTGAGTCAGAGAACTTAAGTGACTTCCCAGGGTCACACAGCTCATCAGTGCTATAAGAAACATTTGAAACCAGGTCTTCTAGACTCCAAGTCCCACAGTCCACAGTCAATAGTCGATAAACATGTATTAAGCACCTACTATGTGCCAGGCACCATGCTAATGGCTGGGTGTACAAAAAGAGTCAAAGACTATTTCTGCCCTCAAGAAGCTCATAGTCTAATGGGGGAAAAGGCAGGGGAAGGGGAAGACGAGACAACAGGAAAAATGATGTACCAGGATGCTAAATACAGGTTAAATAGAAAGTAAGTGAGAGGGAGAAGGCACTAGAATTAAGAAGGATTGGGAAAAGCTCCAACAGCAGCTAACAACAACGAAAGCTAGCATTTACTTGGTGTTTTGGAGTTGATAAAGGGCTCTTATCTCATTTGAGTCTCCCAGGAACTCTGAGACGTCGTGGCTATTTGTATCCCCGTTTCACGGAGGCAGAAACCAAGGCTTAGAAGGGTTAGGTGACTTTCCTGGACAATTTGCTTCTGATCGCCCTGATTTAAGCCCCGTGCCCTCTGAGATGATAAAGAACGGGATTTTACCTAATACTTTAAGGTTTATAGAGCACCGTCCATGCATGATTTCACTTGAGTCTCATCCAACAACCTTGGGACGCTATGGTTATCCCCATTTTACAGATAAGGAAACTGAGGTTCAGGCAGCTCACTCAGGGTCACATCACACAGGTGGTGGGCTTTGGACCCAAATCTTCCAGACTTCATCAAGCAGCCTAACCCACCCTGTCTTTCAATCTGACCAAGCACATGGGACACAAAACACATCCAGGCTCTTAGGGCTGTCGTAAGCACTGCGCCTTTGGGAAGAACCTGTGTAGGACGTGAGGCATCTGAGGGACACGGCAAACAGACTTGGAGTGGGGAAGACCTGAGTTCAAATCCTGCCTCATACAAATAGCTGTGTGACCCTGGGCTAGTCACCGAACCTCTTCCAGCCTCAGTTTCCTTAATGTAAAATCATAATACGTACCTTACAGCGTTACTGTAAGGATCAAATTAGGTAATAGATGTAAAGTGTTTTGCAAAACTTAAAAGTGCTGTATAAATCATCTATCATCTATCATCATCACCACCATCCTCATCCTCGCCACCCCTGCTTGGGAGGGCCTCCTCTTTTATCTGGGGTAGAGCAGACCCAGGAAACAGTAGAACAGAATGATGTAGTGATGCAGACAGTTGGAGAAGACACCAGCCTACAGGAAGAGAACCATCCATGGGATTGTAGGCCGGTCAGTGAGCACCAGAGGAATCGAGGAAGGGACAGGGGAGTTTGTGCTGACGGCAGCAGCTGCTGGATAGTGCCCAGCTGTTCAGGACAGGGCCCTGCCTTGGGCTGCTGAAGGGCTGTCATGGCAAGATGGGCCTGGTGCATCTGCTGCCCTTGGCCCAGCCGCGCTGAGCCCAAAGATGCTAATAGCTAGCCCTTCTACAGCACAGTAACTTCTGTTAGCTGATTTGGTCTGTGTGACCAGAGCACATCATCTAATAAGCCCTCTGGGCCTCAGCTGCCTCATCTGTAAAAGCTAGGGCGTGGGGTGGACGAGGAGATCTCATTCTGAGAGGCATTGCCCCCTCAAGATGGTGATTGCAGCCCCCTGGTCATCCCAATGTTTGTGCGGCCTCTCTGCCTCACTGGGGTCACCTTCAGAGTTCTGTTTAGACCCAGTTTCAGGTCAGGAGCAACAGAACAGCCCAGAGGATTAAATGCTAAGCACTGAGCCCGTGGTGTCCATCACAGGGAAGCCCAAGTCTGCTGGGCCCTGGAATCTTGTAGACCTTTTCCTCCCTCTTCCCTTACAGTGGATCTAAGGGCTGAGGGCATTTGGGAATGGGACAAGCATCATTCCACTCATCCATTAACTCATCCACCAAATTATCAAAGGTGAGAGCTGGAAGGGTTCCTGGGGTCCACCCCCTTCATTGGAGAAATGAGGAAAAGAGAATTGACTTACCCAGGATCACCCAGCCAAGAAGAATCCAAACCAGGCCTCAAGCCCAAGTTGGCTGACTTAAGTCCAGTAGACTTTGCTCAATGTGTTAAGAGCCTACTATGTGCTAATACAAAGGAGATCTTATCATGGCAAGAAACTTCCCTTTCTGAGAATGAACTCTGAGTCGTAGAGGGTCATTTAAGAGGGAAGGCAAAGGAAGAAGCATTTGTGGGGATTCTGCTAAGCACTTTTTACAGATATCTCATTTGATTTTCACAGCAACCCTGCAAGGTGGGTCCCGTTACATCCCCATTTTACAGATGAGGAAACGGACGCAACAGAGGTTAAGTGACTTGGCCAGGGTGACACAGCTAGTGGGTGTCTGAAGCTGGATTTGAGCTTGGGTCCTCCAGACTCCAGGTCCAGTGCTCTGTCTGTCGGGCCCCCTAGGTCCAGGTCCATCGTTTTCATTTTAACTGCACTGAAAAGATCCTCCATCCTTTGAGAAGGATTATGGGAAAAGCTGCATGCTATAGTGGATCCCAAAATCTGGAAGACCCAGAGTAAAGTTCTGCCCCTGACTGAGCGAGTGACCCATCGTCACAGCGTCCCCGACGGCTCTAACAGACATTCTTAACCTTTCTTGGGAGTCAGGCCCTTGGGCAGCCCAGGGAGGCCTCAGGACCCCTTCTCACAGTCATGTCTTTAAATGCACAAAATAAAATACATCAGATGACAAAGGAAGCCAATTCTGCTGAAATAATTATGAATTGTTTTGAATTTTTTAACTCACAGACCCTGCTCTAATCTTTATCTGCATTAATGACAGGGGGAGCTCCTCATCAGGATTTCTTTACGTGGATGAAATCCCAGATCTGATTACACACACACACACACACACACACACACACACACACACACACACACA
>NW_020954577.1:1436203-1439110 GCF_900497805.2 Vombatus ursinus
CACACACACACACACACACACACACACACACACACACACACACACACGAAGGTTCCTAGATTTAAAGCGTGAAGGACCCTCTCAGGCCACATAGTCCAACCTTCCCATTTTGCAGTTAAGGAGACTGAGGCCAGCAAGCTGAAGTTTGCCCAAGGTCACTTCATAGTAAATGATAGAGCCACCATTTACCTGGGTCCTCTTGACCGTTTCCACACAACCTAGAACCAGGAGAAAGGTGAGGTCCATTGGGGTGATAAAGGCCCAGCATTTGGGCCTGAGAAGCCTGGGAACCACCGTGAGAGTAGTTAGCTTCAGAACTGGGGATGAACGTCCTTGCCTCTCTTTTTCTCCTCGTCCACAGGTCTTTGGGTTCCTGGCGACTTTCCTGTGCACGGCGAGCATCTGGTTATCCTACAAGATCTCATGTATAACGCAGGCCACAGGTGAGGGAATGCCCACTTCTTGACATGAAAGAATTGACTGAAAATGGATCAGCGGAAGTTAGGCTGCGACTGGCCCTCAGGCTCAGCGTGAGCTCAAAAGTATTTGAGTTATGGATGGGGGAAAGAAAGGACTGAAGCATCTTTGTCTCTGCCCCTCCGCATGCCCTCTTCCCTCCCCCAAGAGGCCCTGGGTTTGGGCATTGGCTTCTTTTGGTGAGCTAGAGGCTGGGGAGGGGTGCCAGGAGGAGTTTAAGAAGCCTTTTCAAAATATGTTATTTTTATGCTCTTCTTTCTAAATGTCAATTGATATTGTTTTTTATATCACTCTCATTTCCAGAAATGTCCTTTCCCTCTCCCTTCCACATTAAGCCATCCTTTATCAGAATAAAAGAAATAAAAACTAACCAACACATTAACGGGTGTATGCAATTCTCCATAGTCCCCCACCTCTGCAAAGAAGAGGATTTTTAATGGCTTAGAAGGTCTCAGCACAGTGAGCAGTATTCTCCCCTACTGTCCATAAGCGTTAGGGCTCCAGGATTAGGGGTTAGAGAGTAGGGAATCAATGTCAAGGATGATAATACTATGAGACCAACAGCTGATGTTTCCACAGCACTTTACAGTTTACAAAAAGCACTTTTCTGAAAATGGCCATGGGAGGTAGAGAGTTTAGGACTCCTCATCCCCGTTTTACAGAACAGTAAACTGAGGTTCATGACTGGCCCACAGCTACTAAGTATTATAGTTGGGACTTTACAAACCCTATGTCTTTTGACTCCAAGCCCAGCAATCTTTTCACCATATTACATTGCCTCTTTGTGTAATGATGATACCAATATGAACTCTCCAATATTTCATGGAGCTGTGCTGTCACTAGTGTGGGCCCTCCCTCCGCAGATGCAGATTGCAGATGGGTGCCACTGGTGGGCAGCCTCTGACCTGACCCTCCCTCTTCTTCCCCAGCTGCAGCTGTGTGATGGCGTCACTCATAATGCCTCGTGCCCCCCGGTAGGAAGAGCCCCTGTGGGGCTGGCAGGGACGTGTGGCTGATAGGGGAGGCCAGCCAGAAGGACCACCTGGCACTGGGACGAAGAAAGGCTTTTGAAGCAAAGTCTTCGATGCCGAAGTCCTGCCTAGAAGGATGGAGAGGCCTTCTGAGGGTTCCCTTACCCCTTCCCTGGAGTTCTGCCCAGAATATGGGGTTCCCAAAGACTCTTCTCCAGCTTTCCTCGCAACAGCCTGCCTGTTCCTGGGCGTGAGATGGGACAAACTGGACAGGATGGCCGGGAAGGGAAGCCACGCCCTTTGCCTACTTCTGCCTGTGAAACCTCTTCTGGCCCCGGGTCTCCCATTTCATAGAATAGGAGTGCAAAACTGAGTCCTTGTCTAATGCTGTCTTCAATTCACTCTGGACCTAAGGAACATTATAGAAATCCTTTTGTAAAACACCACCCCCACATCCCTAATTTATCTGCTTTTGTAAATCCAACCTTGGCGATGTTTAGCTTGCTGAAAGTGAGATACACCCAGATAAACACAGTACAAGTAGGAATGCGACCCCCGTGCCTCATTTCATCTTCCCTGCCTTTTCCTGCCGCAGACCAAAGGAAGTAAAACCTAAACTCGGCTCGCTTGGGAAAGAGATCTTTCTTACCCCGCCCAGGGGAGGTGATGCAGCTTCTCAGAGGGAAAGTCACTGACTGAGCTGGGTTAGGGCAGACACACATGCTCGGTTCCATTATATTGTCACTGACATTTAGGTAGCGCTTTAAGGTTTGCTAAGCACTTTGCTCATTTGGCCCCTAACAACCCTGTGAGGTAGATAATGCCATCCTTATTTTAGAGATGAGGAAAATAAGGATGAGAGACGTCAGTGACTTGCCCAGGGTCACATGGCTAAGGGTCTGAGGTAGGATTCGAATTCGTCTCTTCCTGATTTCCCCTTCAGCGTTCCATCTGGTATGCCATCTTCGGAGGTTTTCGGGTAAAGGTGGGCTTCCTTTTGTCACGCGTGTTATAGTGGAAGTTCCTTCAGGTATTTGGACTAGATGGACAGAGGTCCCTTCATCTCCTACTCTGGGATTCTCTGAGCTATATGATAACGTGAACAGTAACTGTGGGAGCGTGTGCCTTCTCTTTATGAACAGAAGATGGAGCAAATGCACACGGCTGCTGAGATATAGCAGGTCATGCTGGAAAAAGCGCCTGACTAGCATACTGAAGCTCTGGGTTCAAATCCCAGCAACTCTAACACTCCCTTCTTGCCTCCTTTTCTTTCTTCCCCTTTCCCTTCCTTCCTTCTTCCTTCTCTCCTTTTCTTCCCCCCTCCCTCCTTTCTTTCCTCCCTTTTTTCCTCCTTCCTTCCTTCTTCCCTATGTCTCTCTCTACCTCGCTTCCTTCCATCCTTTTCTTCCTCTCTCCATTCTTTCCTTCCTTTTTCCTCCCTTCTTCCCTCCTTCCCTCC
>NW_020954577.1:1439120-1542705 GCF_900497805.2 Vombatus ursinus
TCCTTTACTTTCTCCCTCTTCTCTCTTTTTGCTCTCTTCCTCCCTCCTTTCTTTCCTCCCTTTTTCTCCTTCCTTCTTTCCTCCCTCCCCCTCTTTTCTTTCCTCTTTCTCTCCCTCCCTGTCTCTCTCCCTCCCTCACTTTCTCCCTCCTCTCTCCCTCTTTCTTTCTCTTCCTTTCTCCTCCTTCCCGCTTTCCCTCCCTCCTTTATTTCTTTCCTTCTTCCCTTCCCTCCCCTACTGAATAAAGTCCCTTTCCCTCAATTTGGCATTCAAGGCCTTCTAGAGGCCCATAGATTTAGAGCTGGAAGGGACCTCAGGGTCTATTCAGTCCAACCCTTTTGCTTTCAAGATGGGGAAATCGAGTCACAGAAAGCTTAATTGATTTGCTTGCCCAACGGTCGCCGAGGCAGTAAGCATTAGAGGCGACATTTGAATCCAGGTCCTCTGACTCCTGAACCAGTGTTCTTGCTGCCCATCCCTCAAGGACTAGCTCCATGGAGCTTCCCATGCTCCCTCTGGCTAGCAGCCATCTCCTTGCCACTGAGTTCGAAGAGCACTTGGCTCTGTCTTTTCACATACTTACCATCTTGTCTTATGGTTATTTGTACCTTTGTCTTCCTCTCACCCCTACTAGACTGACCTTTTGAGGGCTGAGATGCCTCTTAGCTCCTGTTATAGTGCCTGGCCCATAGTTGGTTGAATGAATAAGTGAGATGGATGGACAGCTCCCCAGGCAGACAGCGGTGCCCATCTCATCCTCCGGCTACCCGGGCATCCATAGCAACCAACCCCACAGAGCAACCTTCACATGTATTGGCTCCCTCTACAGGCATAGCCATGGAAATAAAAAGCCAAAAGCCTGCAGGAGGGACTGAGGCACTGGATTAGAAAGCAGCTAGCTTTTCTTCCTGCCCATTAAACTACGTCCTCCAAGCCCCAATACCCTAATGCAAGGTGACTCCTCACTTCCCACCCTCTCCGTGTTGCCTTGTCTTTCTCCTCCACCTCCCCTCCCCGGTCTCCACACCTGAATCTGTGCCTCCCTTTGTAACTATTTGTAACTGCACATGGATGGGCTGTTTCCCTCAATAGAATGGAAGCTCCTGGAGAATAGCTCTTTTGTTTTTTAGCTCTTACATTTGTGTTCTCAGTGCCTAGCACAAAGTCTGGCATGCAGTAGGTGCTTGATACATGCTTGTTGATTGATTGATTTCTCCCCTCTCCCATGCTTGGAATGGACCCTCCCCATCCCAGCCTCCATATCCATCTCCTAGAGTCCCTCCCTTCTAGTCCCAACTCATTCAACAGACATTAAGCATCTACTGTATACAAAGCCTCTAATGAAATGCCTCACTGGAGCCTGGATGTGACCCTGGCTGCTGGAAGGCTATTCCAGGAGAGCATAAGCCCAGACAGGTTCTAACATGTGGTTATGACTGCTGCTCAAGCCAGCACAATGAAATGGAGAAGCAGATGGCCAGGTTCAGATATCACTGCTGCCTCTTAGCACTTCCTCAGCTCTCAAATGAAGGGATAAGGCTACAATGACCTCCAAGGTCCCTTCCAGGTCTCTGTCCTAGCCTCAGTCTCCTCCTGTGTAAAATGAGGGGGTGGGAATGGAGGAGTTCAAAGAACCCTCCCAACTCTGGAATATGACTCAATGATGTCATGACCAGCCTCCAGGTTAGCCACAGTGATACGTGTTCCAGACGTATCTACTCTCAAGGTCCATTGACTAAGCCTTAGAAGGGCTGGGATCTCTGTAGGGGTGAGAGCTCTCATGGGACAAAAGTCACAGATCTTTGATATGCATGCAGGCCACAGGGCTAGGCAATGTGCATGCAAAGATGAATGACACAGCCTTCTTCCTCAAGCAGCTTGCAATCTAATAGGGAAGGAAAGATAATTGAGCATTAATTAGTCACCGACTATATGCCAGGCACTTCAGGTGCAAATCAAGACATCACCCTGAGAACGAAGGATAAATAACAACTATGTGCCGGGCACTGTGCCAAGCACTTTACAAATATTACCTCCTTTGATCCTCACAACAACCTTGGGAGGTAGGTGCTCCATTTTACAATTGAGGAAACAGGCAAATAGAGGGTAAGTGACTTGCCCAAAGTCACACAGCCAGTAAAAATCTGATGCTGGATTTGAACTCAGTTCTTCCTGACTCCAGGCCTAGCACTCTATCCACTGAGTTACCCAGCTCCCTCCAGTAGGGAACCAGGGTAAGAAAAAGCATGTACATTCCTAAATATGATGATCCAGACACTTCTTCCTTGAAGCCTTCCTTGATCCCTTCTGGTGAAGGAAGCTCCTTCATCTATCACTGTTCCTTCTGTCTTGGTCATTTGCCTACTCCAACCTCACCCACCCTCAACTTAACTATAAACTCCTTCAGAGCAAGACCAGTGACCAATCTCTTTTTGACCTTCAGCAGCTGGCTCAGGGCCTTGCAATCAATCAGTGAGCATTTATTACCCATTTACTATGTTCCAGGATAGGGTGGCCCAGTGGACAGAGTACCAAGCCTGAAGTCAAGAACACTCATCTTCCTGAGTTCAAAACTGGCCTCAGGCATTTACTAGCTGGGGGACCCTGGGCAAGTCACTTAACCCTGTTTGCCTCAGTTTCCTCATCTGCAAAATGAGCTGGAGAAGGAAATGGCAAACCACTCCAGTGTCTTTGCCAAGGAAACTCCAAGCGGGGTCATGAAGAGACAACTGAAACATCTAAATAACAACAACCCATGCCAGGCACCATGCAAAGAGCTGAGAATACAGAAAGGTAAAATCAGCCCCTGCCTCAAGGAGCTTACATTCTCAGGAAAATACATGCAGAGATGGGCACATGGACAGAATACAGGCAGAGGCATACCAGGTAAACCCAGAGGGAAGGCTCTAGCAGCTGCTGGGGACCAGGAAGGGTCTGCAGAAAGGTGGCATCTGAAATGAGTCTCCCAAGGAAGCCTGGAATTCTAAGAGGCAGGGGTGAGGGAGAGAAAGACTGCTGGGCACAAGGGGCAGACAGTGCGAAGTCCGAGAGCTGGGAGAGGGAACACTGTGGGTGTGATACAGGAAGAATGCCCATATGGCTGGACCAAAGAGGGAGCGCATGGATGGGAGTGAAATGTGAGAAGACATGATGGGCTGTGAAGGGGGAGGGGAGGGGCCAAGCCTTGGTGTGTACAATGCATCAGCCGCTCTGCTAAACACAAACACAGATATTCCTGGATGTAAGAGACAGAATGGAATCTGAGCCTGATGAAGTGTTGTCATTCAGTAGTTTCAGTCATGTCAGACTCTTTGTGACCCTCTTTGGGGTCTTCTTGGCAAAGATACTGGACTGGTTTGCCATTTTGTTCTCCACCTCATTTTACAGAGGAGGAAACTGAGGCAAATCGGGTTAAGTGACTTGCCCAGGGCCACACAGCTAGTAAGCATCTGAGGCTGGCTTTGAACTCAGGAAAATAAGTCTTCCTGACTCCAAGCCTGACACTCTAACCACTGGACAACCACTACCAACAGAAAAATACTTAATTCGATTTGGCAAGAGCTTCAAAGGCCAGAGGAGTTTATGTTTGATTCTAGAATCTTAGATCATTGGTTGAATTGGTTACTTGATGATACGTCTCTGTCTACTGAGAGGTCTCAGGATGAGAGGGAGTGATTGTGAAAAACCAGAGCTGAAAAAATAAGCCCCTCCACCATTTTGACTTCATTATTGAACTTTATTGCATACAATACCTTAAAACAATTCCTGCGCTCTTCACATCACCGCAAAGCTGCTAGTGTCCGTGGTGGCTCAGTGGCTGGTGTCCTTTACGTCCCCCGTGGTTTGATACCTTTCTTTCACCTCTCCCCCCCCCCCCATCCCCTTCAGGAAAAGAAAAATCTTCAGAGGCCATTTTCAAAGCAAGTGGGTAAGAATAGAGATCTTCGCTCTCTGAACTTGGAAATTACCTGCAAGTGGACCATCCCAGACTGTGAGAGACTGTCCTCTATGTTCAAGCTCACCATAGTATTAGCCTTTCTGAGCCTTTGGTAAGCCCATTATCTGAGGGTCCTGAGTCATTGCCCAAACCCCATCTGTCCTGGCCCGGTGCTGATCGCCTGCCCAGTATCCCAGCTGGCTCTAGCTACCCTCGGGACCCCCATGTCAAGCAAGGTCAGAAGTCCGCATTGAGATGAAGCCCCTCATGTACCAAGGGAAGGCCCTAAATTGCTTATTTAGAAGCCAAGGTACTTGAATGGGGCCAAGACTTCCTTCTGAAGCAACAGGAGTCTCATTTAGATTCATCCAAGTTGCTTCTGGGATTCTCTGTGGAACTCCAAGGGCTAAAATGGATACTATTCCTACACAAAATAGTATATAACTTCAAAAAATCAATACCTGCCATCCACGGCCTGTGCACCACACTTGCTGAAACACCATCTAAATTATGCACAGCCTAAAGAATCAGAGAAATCAATACTTAATAGACCAAGGAGCGTTATTTAAAATGCTAAACCATCTGGCTCCTTGACAGACCGCCTGAAGTTTTGTTGTTTTTTTTCTAAAATATGGACTCTGCTAGGATTTCATCCAGGGTCACATCCATCTGATCTCTCCAAGAGATTAAAAACCTGCGGGCAGCATCCTCAGCTTCAACACCCCAGATGGTGCCAAGCACCTTCACTTATGGACACCAAGGAAAGGTCTGAGGAACTTAATTGAGAGAGACTACCTTCCTCATTGGTGAGATGATGAGGAGTAATCTGGGTAGCCTTTGCTTCCTTTTTGTAAGGAGCAGGTCTGGGACTCCACATTCTTTTGGGAACTCTATCACCTATAAGGCTGTGCATGAGTTCCTAGCCTAAGGATCCCCTGAGCACAGAAGGATTTGGAAGGCACTGGAAGAAATCTTGTGAAGGGTAAGATGTAGGGGTTAGAGAAGAGCAATAGTTAGTTGGGAAGAGATGAGAAGGAAATAACAGCTGTGCCCTGAGCTTTGGTATCTTGTCTAGATTTAGATGACCACGAGATCTATAGCCAAGGGTTCTCCTATTATAGTCTAGTTTTTCTGCCAAGTAGCCCAGAATTCCTGTGCCTGCAGTACATAGTTAGGAAGGGGAAAAGGAAGGGAGTAAGCATTTCTATAGCACTTAATCTGTGCCAGGCCCTGAGCTAAGTGCTTGACAAATATTATCAAGGGGATCCCCCCAACAACCCCTTAACATAGGTACATTTTACATTTGAGGATAAATCCAGTGCCCAGCCCTGTTTTTTTCATTAAAAGTTTTTACTTTGGGGCAGCTAGGTGGTGAAGTGGATAGAGCACCGGCCCTGGAGTCAGGAGGACCTGAGTTCAAATCTGGTCTGAGACCAGACACTTGACACTAGCTGTGTGTCCCTGGGCAAGTCACTTCACCCTAATTGCCTCACCAAAACAAACAAACAAACAAACAAAAAAAACAAAGAAATTTTCACTTTGAACTCATGGGCACCTGGCTTGCTGGGGTACAAGAAGCCCTGGGGAGCTGGGGTTCCAGTTATTCTAATCTACATCTATTCTATGGAATAGATATGACTCACAGACAAGCACCTCAGCAGTGTGCTATAGTCCTAGTATTGCTGAGGAGAGGGCACTGAGGAATTTCAGGTGCTTCATGTTCATTGAGGGGCAGTTTTCAAGTTAGTATTTCAACATCAAGATTTTTGTTACATTCTTTTTTCACTTCTTGGGGGAGGCAATTTGTTATGGAGAAGGAACACTGTATTTAGAGTAGAGGAAGGCTTTTTTTTTTTTTTGCCTCTTGGTTCTGCCACTAGGCTAGCTGAGTACATGTGACCTTGGGTAAGTCACAACCTTGCTGGGCTTCAATTTCCTTATCTGTTCAATAAGAAAGCTGGACTAAATTATTTCTGAAGTTCATTCTTTCTCTAATGTTCTATGATTAGATTAATTAGACTTGCTCCGCTTGGCCCCAGAGGTTGGATTTAGGAATGATGTCTACAAATGCAGAGAGGCAAATTTAGACTTGATATAAGGTAAAAAAAAAAAAATGCCTAATAATTTGAATTACCCTGGAAGTAATGGTTTTCCTCCATTAGACTGGGAGCTCCTTGAGAGGAGGGGCTGCCTTTGTCTTTCTTTGTATTCCCAGTGCTTAAAGGTACAGTTGTGGTACATAGTAGGTGCTTAATAAATGTTGATTGACTGACTCTTTGACCTCCCTGGGGGCAATGGTGATCTTCAAGCAAAGACTGGATGACCTTTTGTCAGGTTCATTACAGAGGAGAATCTTGGTCAGGTAAGAGATTAGATTCGATCGTCCCTAAGGTCCCAGGTCAATTCTGAGACCGTGATCTGTGATTCCAATGCCTTCAGCCTCCAGCCTCTCCCACTCTCCCTCCCACCATCCAATTCCAGTCCAACCCTCACATAACACGTAAGCTCTGAATCTTGCCTGTTCATGCCATTTTCCTTTTCTAACTTTCTTTTGTTGTTGTTGTGTTTGTTTGTTTGGGAGGCAATCGGAGTTAAGTGACTTGCCCAGAGCCACACAGCTAATAAACATCAAGTGTCTAAGGTCAGATTTGAACTCAGATCCTCCTGACTCCAGGGCTGGTTCTCTATTCATTGTGCCATCTAGCTGCTCCCTTCTCTAACTTTTAATGGCTCCTTGTTACCTACTGAATAAAGACCAAGCTCCCTGGCTTGGCATTCGAAGCTCTCTGTTGTCCAACTGCACCCTTCCTGTGTAGACCTCTCTCTGGTTATCCTCAGCTCATCATTCTGGGCTCCCCACCTCCCCTCCCTGCCCTGATCTCATTGCACTGCCATCTCATGCACCATTTTGTATTCTTTTGTTGTGTGTATCTTTTTTCTCCCCATTAGATTTTAAAATCCTTAAGGGCAGGATCCATGAGGTCTTCCAGCTCTGTCTCTTCCTCAGCCTGGAGAACCATGTCTTACATCCATTAGGTGCTTAATAACAGCTTGTTGAGCTTGAAATTGGTGGCAGCTAGGGGGCGCCATAGCGCACAGTGAGCTGGGCCTGGAGTTAGGAAGATTCATCTTCCTGAGTTCAAATCCAGCCTCAGACATTTATTAGTTGTGTGACCCTGGGCGAGGCCCTTCACCCTGTTTGCCTCAGTTTCCTCATGCGTCAAATGAACTGGAGAAGAAAAGGGCAAACCAGTATCTTTGCCAAGAAAACCTCAAATGGAGTCACAAAGAGTCAGACATGACTGAAACGATTGAATAATGGGCTTGAAATGGTTCTTGCCCAATTTCTGACATCAAGCCAGAGTTCTTGCATGGAAAAGTCTAGACACAAGACAGCTGCGAGAGTAGACTCACAGAGCCAGTTGAAACTGGAAGAATGGCCCATGGGCATAAAAGGCAATGTGGTACATACAGAGCAGAGAAGGAGCCTAGACGATTTGGAGTAATAGGACCTGGCTTTAAATCTTTCCTGATTCTGCCATTTAAGGCTCCTTGCAGTCAGGGATTATCTCATTTTTTATCTTTTACAATGCATCACACACAATAGGTGCTTATTTTTGAAATGATTTGAAAAGGTCAATGACCACTTGCCAAAAATTAGTGAAGGGCATTGTTGTTCAGGTGTAGACCTTCATCTTCCTTCCAATTCTTGAGATCCTGATTCTGTGAATTGAATTGTGTGGTCTGGTCACTTCCCAGCCTCTTTTTGCTCTTCTGTAAAATGAAGGGGCCTCTTTGTGAAGAACAGGGAACATCTTTTCTTCTCCACCCCACCAAAATCTTTTCCTTTTCCTCCCTGGCAACTTGGCCTCCCCATACACTTGTTGGTTTTTCATATTTAAAAACTTCCCTTGGTTTCTGTTCCTTTGTCTGTTTTGGTTTTCTTGTTCAGTCTATTCAGTCATGCCTGACTCTTCATGACTCCGTCTGGGGTTTTCTTTGCCGGGATATAGAGTGGTTTGCCATTTCTTTCTTTCTTTTATCAAGCCTAACTTTGCGTGCTTGCAATTTTTACCCCTTGTTCCTAGTTCTGACCTCTGGAGGGAAGGAAAACAAGTCTAATATGATCAGAGAACATTAGAGCTACAAGAGAATAATTTAGAAATAATTTAGTGCAACCCTGTTGTTTAACAGATGAGGAAACTGAGGCCAAGCAAAATTAAGGGACTTAAGTGACATGTCTATCAGAAGACCAGGTTCCAATGCTGACACTACCACTTCCTGTGCAACCTTGGGATTCTTCATTTCCTTGCTATTGACTAGACTCCTAAGGTCCCTTTTAGCCCTTTCAGACAAGCTAGGAGCATAAATTTAGGGCAGGGGATGGATGGTCACCTGGGGGAAGTTTCATGTATGGATTGGACTGGATGCCCACCTAGGTCCTTCCAAACCCTCCAATTTGGGGATTCTACAATCCAGCCTCCTCATTTCACAGACGGACACCAAAGCATTGAGTGACTTTCCCTAGATCATACGGGTATTAATGAGCATAGCCAGGATTTCAACTCACTCCCTCTGACGTCAAAAACCCCGACTTGGACCTGCTTGCTTGATAGAGTCCTTTCCATCTCTCAATTCCTTGACCCAGCTTCTGGTCTGGGGCGCACCATGAGTAATTCCAGAGACCCCCAATAGCACTTCTGAGAAGCTCTTGCCCCAAACTAACTGAAGCCCCACCTACTCAGTCCGAGGCCCAAACCCTATGCCTCAGAACGAGAAGAAATTGCCATTTCAGCCTCTCAGTGATACTGTTGAAGCGTGTGTGGGATGGGTGGGTGGGTAGGGGATTCCCCCATATTGTCTCAAAATTCCGAGGGCCAGCTTGCCTCATCACCAGTCCTGGTTACCCTTTGTCCCCCCCCCCCACCTCCCATCAGCTGTGCTGTGGGTGTGTATCTGGGGTGGGGGCGGGGAGTGTCCTTGGGGAAGGAGGGTGGGTCCCCCCAGCAGGTGTTTTTCTCACCAGCCTTACTTCTGGCAGGAAGTAGTTTGGTGGAGTCCTCGTGCTGTTTTTTGTTTTGTTTTCTTTTGTTTTTTGGTCTCTGTTCGCCAAAGACTTCATTTATAACCATCAATCTATTCAGCTGATGGGACTGTGGATTTAGATAAGAGGTTTCAGAGGTCGCCCCTATCCTTTGACAAAAGTAGAGAGTGAGGCTCGGCAGGAGAGAAAATAAAGATGGTGAAGCTAATCTTTTTTCTTTTGTTTTTTAGGCAATTGGGGTTAAGTGACTTGCCCAGGGTCACACAGCTAGCAAGTGTCAAGTGCTTGGTCTGAGGCCAGATTTGAACTCAGGTCCTCCTGACTTCAGGGCCGGTGCTCTATCCACTGCACCACCTAGCTGCCCCGGTAAAGCTAATCTTACGGAATGAGGATGCAGGGATCGTGGTGGACCACAAGCTGGAAAGGACCTCAGAGGCCATGTAACCCAACCTCACCATTTTACAAATTAAGGAAGCGTCAAAAATGGGATTTGAGCAAAGCAAGTGCTCTGAAATTGAAGACCTAGGTTCAAATCCACTTTGGCTCTGCTTATAACTGGGGGGTGAGGGATGTTAGGAATCAAGGAATCTGCCCAGGTCCAAAATGCCTCCATCCCCCCACCATGAAAAGAGACATGGAAGGTCATCTAGTCTTGTAATAAATAAATGTTTTATATTATAAAAATGTCCAATTCATTCCTCCATGTATTCGACACGCAGTAATTTAATTAAGCTCCTACAATGTGCCAGGGGAGGATCTGAACCCAGGTCACCCTGAGTCCAAAGCCAGTGGGTTTTCTACTTGTGCTCTATAGACTGCCTCTCAGTACCAGCATTTATTAAGCATCTAGTATGCGCTAGGCACTCTACTGGGAATATAAAAAGGAGGGGGAATAACCCCTGCTTTCAGGGAGCTTACAGAATATAAGACATCATCTAGAAAGAGTGCTGTCTCCGGAGTCAGTACAGGGGTTCAACTCCTGACCTGTATGACCCTGGGCAATAACACAATAAGACTTGCAGGCGTGCTCTCTCACAACAACCCTGTTGGGGCAGCACTAACATTATCCCCCATTTTACAGATGGGGAAACTGAAAGATTAAATGACTCACTAGGGTACACAGCTAGTAAGATCCTTCCCAACTGAATTCCTTTGATTCTCTGAAGGGATCATAGATTTAGAGCTTGAAGGAATCTTTAGAAGTCACCAAGTCAAGGGGCAGCTGGGTGGCACAGTGGATAGAGCACGGGCCCTGAAGTCAGGAGGACCTGAGTTCAAATCCGGCCTCAGACACATAACACTCACTGGCTGTGTGACTCTGGGCAAGTCACTTAACCCCAATTGCCCTCACAAAAAAAAAAAGTCACTAAGTCCAACCTTCTCATTTTACAGGTGAGAAAATCGAGGCCCATGGAATTGAGGGAGAAGTGACTTACCTGAGATTGCACAGGTAGCAAGTGAACGATGCAAGGTTTGAACCCTGAGCCTTCTGCTTTCCACTCACACTCTTTCCAATGCCCCACTGTCAAATGGGGCTGTTTGTACTTGTGGGGAACCATCTTCACTATCAGGCCAAAGCTGATCTGCCCTTCCCTAGCCTTGTTAACTTAAACCAAACCCTCCCCAGAGTCACCACCAACTCCATGGACAGGAGGGAAGATGTCCAGGGGCTCAGAGGCTGGGGCAGAAGGGTCTACATAGGTGTGGCTGCCTAGTAAGCTCTCTAAAGCTAAAGACATCAGTCCTTCCATGATCAGGAAGCATTTTCTTAAGCACTCCCATGCTCACTGCTGAATGACACAGCCCAAAGGCCCCCTAGGACCTCATGGTTTTTAAAGGCATAGAGCCAGCTGGTGGCACAGTGGATAGATTGATGGTTTTGGTGTTAGGAAGACCTGAGTTCAAATCTTGTCTCATTTACTTACTAGCTGTGTCACCCTGAGCAAATCACTTAAAATCTCTCAGCCTCAGTTTCCTCATCTATAAAATGGATCTAATAACAACATCTGCCTCCCAGGGTTGTGGTGAGGATCAAATGAGAAGGCATGTACAGTGCTTTCCAACAAATGCCAAAGCACTGTCTCTAAATGTGGGCTGTTGTTACTGGAGCCCTGCCACCGATTCTGAGAAGGCTCGCTGATTTGGAGCTGGAAAGGCCCCCTCAAGGCCATTTCATCCAGCTTGGAGGCTTGGAAACAGACATTCACCTGACAAGGGTGATGGTGGCAAGGCTCAAATTTGAACCTGGCACCTCTGATTCCAAATCCAGCAAGCTCAGGGTGAGGATCCCCGCTGCTGCCTCCTTCAAACCACAGCAGCTGAGGCAGCCTCCGCGCAGGAAGCAGGGGCAAGATTTGGGGGGAGGTTGGGGGCCAGGCGCAGATCAGATGGGGAAGAGAGAAACCTCAAAGGACCAGGAGTCAGGTGCTGAGCATCACTGAAAACTCCTCTGAGAGGCTGGACCAAAACCCACCTTCGCTATTTGAGCAGTGGGAGTTGCTCTCCCTCTTCTGGCCAAATGGCCTCACTGCAGCTTGCCGCCTCATGGTACCAGTAGTCCAAGTGCTATTAGCTATCAATTACATGTCACCGTCAAAATTTGCAGAGCGCTGTTACTGTGTGAGCATGACGTCACCTGATCCTACCGGAGCCCTGCAAGCGAGGGTATGCTATTGTCCAGTTTTATAGATAAGGAAATGAAAATTCAGAGCACTTGTTAAGTAACTGGTTCAGAGCCATACAGTTAATTAGTGTGTGGATCGGTGGGAAGGGCAGAGAAACAGAGAGAGAATTCCCACAGCATCGGAAAAGGTACCAGATTTGGAGTCAGAAGACCTAGATTCAAATCTGGCCTCTCTTCACACGCCTCGTATGAGCAAAGTTGACAAAAAGAAAAATGACAAATGTTGGAGGGGCTGTGGGAAAACAGGCAAATTTCTGCACTGTGGGTAGAGCTGTGAAGTGGTCTGGCTATTCTGGAAAGCAATTTGGAACTCTGTCCAAAAAGTTACTGAACTGTGCATGTTTTTTTTTAGAGGCAGTTTTATTTATTTTTAGTTTTCAACATTCACTTCCACAAGATTTTGAGTTCCAAATTTTCTCCCCATCTCATCCTACCCCCCACCCCAAGATGGCAAGCATTCTGTATGCTCCTTCCCCTAATCTGCCCTCCCTTCTATCTCACCCCCCCTTCTCTTATCCCCTTCCCCTTCTATTTTCCTGTAGGGCAGGATAGATTTCTATACCCCATTTCCCGTATTTCTTATTTCCCAGTTGCATGTGAAAACAATTTCTTAACAGGTGTTTTTAAAACTTTGGGTTCCAAATTTTCTCCCTTCCTCCCTCCCCACCCACCCTCATTGAAAAGGCAAGCAACTCGATGCAGGTTATACATGTGTAGTCATGCAAAACACTTCCATAGTAGTCATGTTGTGAAAAACTAACTATATTTCCCTTAATCCTATCCCACCCTCCATTTATTTTATTCTCTCTTTTGACCCTGTCCCTCCTCAGAAGTGTTTGCTTACGATTACTGCCTCCTCCAAACTGCCCTCCCCTCTATCATCTCCCTGCTCTCTTGTCCCCTTCCCCCCCGATTTTCATGTAGGGTAAGATAGATTTCCATACCCAATTGAGTGTGTGTGTTATTCCCTCCTTAAGCCAAATCTGATGAGAATAAGATTCATTCATTCCCTCTCACTTTCCCCCATTTCCTCTCCACTATAAAAGCCTTTTCTTGTCTGTTTTATGTGAGATAATTTACCCTATTCTACCTCTTCCTTTCTCCTTCTCCCAGTATAATCCTCTCTCACCCCTTAATTTTATTCTCCAGATATGACCCCTTCATCTTCAACTCACCCTGTACCCTCTATCTATCTGTCTGTCTATCTATCTATCTATCTATCTATCTATATACATACATACATACATATATATATATATATATACATACATATAATTTTTACCCTCCAACTACCCTGATACTGACAAAGGTCTCATGAGTTACAAATATCATCTTTCCATGTAGGAATGTAAACAGTAAAATCTTAATAAGTCTCTTATGATTTCTCTTTCCTGTTTACCTCTTCGTGTTTCTCTTGAGTCTTATATTTGAAAGTCAAATTTTCTCTTCAGTTCTGGTCTTTTCACCAAGAATGCTTGAAAGTCCCCTATTTCACTGAATGACTATTTTTTCCCCCGCAGGATTACACTCAGTTTTGCTGGGTAGGTGATGGTTGTAATCCTATACTGTGTGTGCTTTTTGCTTCAGTGAAGGCACTACTAGACCTATACCCCAAACAAACCCTTATCCTCAAAGAAAGAGGGAAAGGACCCATATGTCCACAAATATGTGTTTTTTTTTTTTTTGGCTAGGCAATGGGGTTAAGTGACTTGCCTAGGGTCACACCGCTATTAAGTGTCAAGTGTCTGAGGTCAGATTTGAACTCAGGTCCTCCTGACTCCAGGACTGGATCCACTACACCACCTAGCTGCCCCCACAAATATGTTTAACAGCTTTTCTACGCATGGCAGCAAAGAATTGGAAGTTAAGGGAGTGCCCATAAATTGGGGAATAGCTGAACAAATTATGATATACAAATATGTTTGAATACTACTGAGCTTTATGAGAAATGTTAAAGGGGACAGTTTCAGAGAAACCTGGGAAGACTTTTATGAACTGATGCAGGGTGAATTTTGAAAGACTTAAGACCTTCAATCATCAAAATGACTCAATGATGATTCCAGAGGAGCCATGTTGAAACATGCTACCCACCTCCTAACAGCTAATAAACTTAATGGTAATCGGTAATGAACACAGGTAATGGGTGCAGATTGAGACATACTTTTTTTTATTTGGACATGGCTAATGTGGAATTTTTTTTCACTTGACTATGCATATTTGTTATAAGAGTTTGTTTTTCTTTTTCCTTTCTTGTTTGGAGGTGGTGGTGGAGGGGAGAGGGAAAGAAATAGATTTTTGTTAATGGAAAAAAATTAAATTAGACTCAAAAAACTCTGCTTATGACACTACTTGCATGACTTGGACAAATTATTTAAGATCTCTGGGCCTCGGTTTCCTTCCCTGTAAAAAGAGAGGACTGGACTAGTGGCCTCTAGGATGCCTTCTAGGTCTAAATCTATGATCCTATGATCTTCCCAAATCCAAGTCATACTAACCTGTTGGGAGGGGGGCCCTAAAAGTCTTCCTGACTTCAAGAGCTGGCCCATATCCACTAGGCAGGGGACTGTTTGCTTGTTTTTTTTAATTAAAAAAATTTTAACATTCATTTTTTTTTCATTTTCAGTTCCAAATTTTCTCCCTCTCTCTAGCCCCTCCCCCATTCAAAGAGAAGGCACACAATATGATGTCCATTATCCATGTAAAGTCAGGCAAAACATATTTCCATATTATAATATGCAATTTTCAACCCTTTTATGTCATAGACCTTTGGCAGTCTGGGGAAACCTAGTACTGCTTTTGTCACATACATTCATAAATTAAAGAAAATGCTAAATTTTGATTTGAGATTGGTGAAAATAAAGATTTTTTTTCCATTCAAGTGCACAGATGCCCCTGAAATCCACTCACAGACCCCTTAAATGTCCATGGATCCAGATCACGTTAAAAGCCCCTATACTATACCAACTTGTCTCTTCTGAACATCTTCAAAAATCTAAGCTACCTGTGCACACACATCGATCTCATTAACAGTTCCCCCTTCTCCCTCTTCGTTGCAATCATGTCTTTGTGTCCTCAGAATTTCCATTTCGAGAGCTTATCCCTCCTAGGCTGACTTTCCATTTTAGTCTATGGTATTTTAAATATGCTTCCTCTAAATCTTTCAAATCTGCTCTTCTAAAATCTATGGTACATATCAGACTATTCCTGGCTTTCCTCTCTTCTATCACCTACTCAAGAATAGAGTGGTCACATCCACACAGAGAAAGAACTCTGGAGTCTGAATGCAGATGGAAGCACGCTATTGGCTCTACTTTTCCTTTGTTGCTTTGTTTTTTTGCTTCATTCTTGTGGTTCCTCCCATTAATTCTAATTGTTCTTTACATCATGACTAATGGGAAAATATGTTTAACATGAACGTATATGTAGAGCCTTTATCAGATTGTATGCCATCTTGGGAGCTGAGGAGGAAAGAAGTAGGAGTGGGAGAAAATTTAAAACTCAAAATTCTATGAAAGTGAATGTTGAAAACTGAAAATAAATAAATTTTAAAAAAAGAATAGAGTGGTCACTTTCCTCCCCATTCCTTATAATTTCTACCCCAGCTACAAGTCTCTGAGAATCAAGTCCACATTGGAATGTCTATTTCTTCATATTTTAAAAGATTTTATTGTCAAGACAAGAATGTAAAAGCAGAAAGAATACCCTAGTCTAGGCATTCTGAACTCTTTTTTTGTATGTGTGGACCCCTTTGACAGTCTGGCAAAGCTTATGGATAACTCAGAATGCATTACAAGGAAACCAAGTCTATTGAAATAGTAAAATATTTTTTAAATCCATGAAAAAAACCTGTAAAGACTTACATGAACTGATGCTAAGTGAAGTGAGCAGAACCAGGAGAACATTGTATGCAGTAACAGTAATACTGTGTGACCATCAACTATGATTAACTTAGCTCTTCTCAGCAATAAAATGATCCAAGACAATTCCAAAAGACTCTTAATGGAAAAAGCTATCCACATCCAGAGAAAAATTGATGGAATCTGAATGCAGATCAAAGCATACTATTTTTACTTTTTTGTATGGTTTTTTTTTCCTTTTGTTCTGTTTTTTTTTCACAACATGACTAATGTGGAAATATGTTTTACATTATTGGACATGTATAACCTATATCAGCTTGCTTGGGGCAGAACGGAGAAAAATTTGGAACTCAAAATCTTTCAAAAAAATGAATGTTGAAAATTGTCTTTACATGTAATTGGAAAAAATAAAATACTATTAAATTTTTAAAAAAGACATCCACAAACACCAGGTTAAGAACCCTGTGGTAGCTGAAGTTGAGAGAATAAAAGTCTCCCAGCACTATGATATTCTGATGCTGTCTGAATAACTCCAGTTTAGCCATCCCTCTCTCATCTTTTTAAAAAATACGTACAAAAGTTAGAAGCAAAAGCAGGATCAGAAGAAGAAAACCAAAGTGTGGTCCTGTAAGAAGAGTGTCCAGTTGGCTAAAACTCTGAACAAGGTGAGTCAGGCAGGAAAGCAAAGGAAAACAAAGAAAGATGGTATGGTGGGTTTTGGGGGTTGAGGGAAGCCCATGATCAAAGAAGGATGCTGCTCAGGGTGGAGGGGACACAGACAACTTAGGAAAGAGGAAAGGGAGGGCCGCTCCAATCTGGTTTTGCTCCTGTTTTCAACGAAGAACAGGTTACTCTTTGGACCAACCAGGAGGAATGGGGTTAATAGAGCATTGATGGCCAGGCTAAGCAGGGCAACAGTGGGAATGAAGCTGCCTTTGCTGATGAGTCCAAATGGCCCCAAAAGAACTGACAGATGGGATGGCTGAGCTGCTCTCTCGGAGACCTTTGAAGGATCGTGGAACACAGAAGTTACTACAGAACTGGAGAAGGACAAATGTTCTGAATTTTTTTTTAAGAGAAAGAACACATTTGGTGAATTATATGTCAGTGTGCTCGACTTTGATTCCTGGAAAAGTTCTAGGAAGTGTTATTAAATGGATGGGTTTGGTGGGCATCTAGAAAAGGAAAGCACAGTCACAGAGAGCCAGCATGGCTTCATTCAGAACAGCTTGCACTAGATTTGACATTTCCTTTTTGACAAAGTTGTAAAACTGGTAGAGCAGGCACCTATTGTATGTCGTTAACCTCAATTTTGGCAAAGCCTTTGATAAAAGTCTCTGGGAGGAAGTGGCCGAGACAATCCACTGCTGGTGAATTTGGGACTGACAGAGGAACGGACTCCAAGAGGAGTCATGGATAGATCAATGTCAGCCTGAAAGGGGGGATCCAGTGGAGAGTGCACCAGGAATGCAGACTTGACTCTGGTCTGTGTCTCACTTTTGTGGATGTCTTAGATAAAGGCAGGGATGCAGAGATTGCCATACTTATCAGACCTTCAGATGACACGATGCTGAATAGAATCCGGAATCTCTACCACATCAGATAACATAGGCAAAGGTCCTAAAAGATCCTGACAGACTAGAATGTGAGATTTAATAGGATAAGTGTCAATTCTCAAGCTTCCTGTTTACAGGTCTCTTTACAAGCATTAAATGGAGAATAATGTCTCCTTCTTTTACAGGGTTCAAATGAGATAATACATGATAGATAAATATGAACTATTACAATTATGGGAATCTAGATGGCACAGTGGATAGAGAGCCTGGCCTGAAGTCAGGAAGACTCATCTTCCTAAGTTCAAATCCAGCCTCAGATACTTACTAACTGTGTGACTCTGGGCAAGTCATTTAACTCTGTCTGCCTCAGTTTCCTCATCTGTCAAATGAGCTGGAGAAGGAAATGGCAAGCCACTCCAGTATCTTTGCCAAGAAAACTCCAAGTGGGGTCATGAAGAGTTGGATGGGACTGAAATGATGGAATATTATAATTATACTCATTTGATCCTCGCAACAACCCTGTGAACAACAAGCTTATTGTCAACAAGCATTTATTAAGTACTTATTAGTGCCACGTATTGTACTTTGCACTGGGAAATACAAATCCAAGTAAAAAGAAAGATAGTCCCTGCCCTCCAGAAGTTTACATTCTTTTTTTTGGGGGGGGGATGACTCGCTTTATTTTTAATTTATGGAATAAATAAGCATTTCCAAAACATTATAATAAAATGATGAAACTGCATGAAACTGCAAATCTGTTAAGTACAACTTGCATTCTAATGGGGTAGAGCAACAGCCAGAAGGAAGTTGAAAAGATGGGGAGCAGGGAGGCCCCCAAGCTGGCACATGGCAGCAGCAGCAGAGCCAGAAGGATGGCCAGCCTGGGTCCTTCTTCGAAGAGGAAGTTAAGGGAGGAACAGTCTTCAGAGCTCTCAGGGAAGGATCAGTTACAAAGTGTCTTAACTTTCAGCACACACCCAGGGCAGAGAAGTCTACTCTCAGTTCTCCCACATGGGAAATTGTCATTGTGGAGATGATGAAGGGAAAACCGGGGAGCTTATCGAAGCCTGTCAGGCAATTAGAAAGGTCTATTTTAACCCAAGCGTTATCATCTCATATCCTTTCCCACATTGTCCACATTTCCGCATTTTCCACACTGTGGCTAAATCTGCCTGGGAAGCCAGCGCTCTGGTGGACATAGAATTCCTATCATCCCTCAGTCAGGCAGAACTGTTGCCCTGGTCAGTTCCCGTCTCCTTTGCTGTGTATGGGTCTTTGCAGCAACATTTTGGCTGAAAATCAACCATCATTTGAGCTCAGACCAGGTTATTTTGAAAATGAATCAGCTCTGAAATAGCTTAGAGGTAGCAGACATCCCCAGTCCCTCTCAGGTGGTCATGGGTCCAGAACGTGTCCCCACATATAGCTCCCCTCCCACAGAGGACAGAGAGATAGAGCCTTCAGAAGTATCTTTCTGAGTTCAAATCTGGCCTCAGCCACTTATTAGCTGTGTGACTCTGGGCAAGTCACTTAACCCAGTCTCCCTCATTTTTTTCATCTGTAAAATGAGCTGGAGAAAGAAATGGCAAACCACTCAGGTATGTTTGCCAAGAATCCCCTAAATGGGGTCACAAAGAGTCAGACATGACTGAAAACAACTGAACAACAATAACCTAGACTATTAGCTAGCCAATGACTTGGGATGACGTGCATGCATTACCCTGGGTGGGTAATGAGTGAGGGTGTCACACATAACAGAGGTGTCTCCTGGCACGGGTGACACACAAATAATTCATGTAAGGTCTTCTGGATGCAAATTACTATTTAACATGTACTGTGAAAGCATATCATTTATGTGAACCTTAAAAATGTAAAGGTGAGTATAATTTGTAAGAACAGCAAAAAATCTTAAGGGGGGAGGGGAGAATATAGAAGGATGTCCAAGTGTTTCCCTCTTCACTGTGTAGGTAGGAAACAATCATTTAAGGACATACTGCTATGGGCTAGACGTTATGCTGGGGATGAGTTCCTGCCCACAAGGAGCTTACATTCTAATGAGTCAAGACAATACATGGCAGGGAATTGTAAAGGGAGTGGGGGAGAAGGGAGAAGATATCTGAGTGGGAACATAGTGGCAAAATACCTTCAGAAGAACACCTGAGAGCGGAAAGAAGCATGGCTGGCTTGGGCCCATCCCCAAAATGGAGGCTGCCAGGAGGAACTAAGCAATGGAGAAGGAAGCAGGGATGTTACAGGCTGAGAAGGCCCCAGACATCCAGAGAGGTCCAAGGGTGTGAGGGAAATTGAATCATGGTGGCAAATGAGAAATTCTAGAGAAGCACAGACCTCCTGTGCCCAGCCACAGATGGCTTGAGAAGAATAATCAGCTCAGCTGCCCCAGGAGAAATCTTGGAGAACTGAGGTGGGTGATGGGAGCCTCAGAATCCACTGACACAGGCAGGAAGCACTGGTGTGCTTCAGAGTCCAGAAGCAGAAAGATCACTGGGAATTCACCCTAAGCCAAGAGACTATTGATGAGAAAGAGGAAGAGGAGAAGGGGGCAGCTGGGTGGTGCAGTGGATAGAGCACCGGCCCTGAAGTCAGGAGGTCCTGATTTCAAATCCAGCCTCAGACCAAACACTTCACACTTACTAGCTGTGTGACCCTGGGCAAGTCACTTAACCCCAATTGCCTAAAACAACAAAAAAAAAAATTTTATAAAACACTTTACAAATAGTGTCTCATTTTATCCTCACATCAGCACTGGGAGGTAGATGCTATTATGATTCCACTTTACAACTGAGGAAACTGAGGCAGGCAGGTTAAATGACTTGCCCAGAGAAACACAGCTAATAAGTGTCTGAGGCCAGATACTTCCTGACTCCAGGCCCAGCAGTCTATCCACTGAGCCACCCAGCTAACTTCTTAGAATGAAGCAGAAAGACTGGGGTTGGAGGTTTTGTTCAGTAGAAGGTAGAAATGGCCCCTTTTTTGCTTTGAACCTGGCCTAGAGACTCTTTCATTTGGCCACATTTTCTTACTGGTTTGAGAGGGGAAGCTACGTTGTCTCAGACTTCAGAGAGTTAGGAATTAATGCCGACATTTGACGACTCTTACATTTATAACCCATGGAAAGGGACCCTTAGCGGTCACAGGTCTTCCTTCCTTTATCTCTGTCCTTCCTCCTCCCCATCCTTAGCCCACCGCATATCCTCCACATTTGTGGAATCAATTCCAGTGTGTGGTGTTGATGAGGTAGCATTTATCACATGCACGATATAAAACACGCACTGAGTATTACATTTTATTTTGTCACAAGATACTTAGCCCTCAGATAGACCCTTTCACAACACGCATCCCCCCAGAAACGATACATCGAACGACGCATTAACCACCGTTAATGCGAAGGACGTCTTTTCAAGCTCTGGCAGTTTGGTACCAGCATTGACCTACCTAAACTAGCTTGCTTCCATGCCACCCCACTAATATTGGTGCATTCACGTCCATCCGTTTCTCTCTTGCTTTCTTCATCCTTCCAGGCTGCTTAGGGGTCATTATAACATGTAGCGAGAACTAGGAAGGTCATCAGAAGCCAACAGCTCCAACTCCCTCATCGTTGTGACTCAGAAACTGAATCCCAAGTTATTTGTTATTTTCCTCACCAAGGTAATCAGCCTCGACAGCAGGGACTGCTGTCTACCTTTGTCTGTATTCTCCATACTTAGCACAGAACCATATCAGGCTCTTCATAAAGGCTAGTGGTTATGACTTACTACTTTTCTTTTTTTTCTTTTGTTATTTTACTACTTTTCTCTTCATGAGAAATGCCATTTTTTTTTTGTATTTGTGTCTTGGGAGTGTACTATACAGATGAACTTTAAAGTATGAAGTGTTCGTGGTACTGATTTTATAAATGTAAATTTTAAGATGCTTTGATAGTTTCATTTTAGCTAAGTAAATACACACACATTTATGTATTTATGTATACATGTATGTACATATATATACACATACACACAAAATTACTGTGGCTATCCCTCAGCTTGTACAATCTTGAGACAATGCCCAGTGTGTTACACCAAGAAAACAGGGCCAAATGTAAGGGTCCACCTACAGGGAAGGCAAAGAGGAAAAAAAATAATTTCCTTCTGATATTGAAAAAAATAATCCACTGATCTACCAGCCTTCCATCTTGTGTTGAGACCTGGCTGATGAGCATTTTCCAAAGCAGGATTCGACTATGCACACAGCAGCTTCTCTTAGTTTTATTGCAGGTTTTTTTTTTCATTACAAACACAAACTCTGAAGAATGTCAGCATTTCAGAGTTCTGGCCAGTCACACAGGCTCTGTTGTCTTCCTGTCAACTGGAGGAAAGAATTTAGCAGCATGTGGAGACAAATACTTGCTGCCGTGCCAAAGCCACCCAAATACGGATGCTTCAGATCATAGACTGGAGATAGAAGGTGCCTCAGCTCTCACTTCCTCCTTCCCCTGGAGAACTTGAGAGCTCCCCAAAAGAACAAAGCTACTGAGCCCCTAGCATTTGGCTCTGAGAACTGTGATGGGAGCCTGGACCTCTGGAACGAGTCCAGTGAATTTTAGACATTTCACTCAAATTGCATTTTTTTATGTGACTTCTTAAACTTGCTCATTTGTTCTATGTCTTTCCAGGGCAATGGAAAAGGTTGGGGAGGGTGGACTCAGGGCCCTCCCATGATGTCTACACAGATGCTCTGAGCAAGGGCTCAAAAATGCTGATTCCAACCAGACATCCTGAGTTGAGCCTTTATCTACACCTCAGGCTGCTATGGAAAAGGAGGCATTGTCTAGGACAATTTTAGTAAAATGAATTTATTCAAAAAGAGAATTACATAATTTTACCTCTTGTTTTGTAAAAAGCACCACAAAAAACCAGGCAGATAAAAAGGCCACAGGTTTAAAAAGTAACATATATACAAAAGACTGTTGCAAATAACATTAAATACACATAGCCAAGTACAAACATATAATTTAATAAGCTTTTCATGTTAAAAAAAAATTCACCCTATAATTTCTGAAGAACCAGTGAAAATTAAAATTAAACAGAAAGCAAAGAGAAAAAGGGAATTACATCAACAAAAGTTGGAAATTTAACAATGTAGTCTTTCAACAGATTTTTCATTAAAGGACACTGATATTCAAGTTCCTAATTTTGTTTTGAATCTTTAAGATGGAATAGTTTTTTGTTTTTATCCCATTAACTCTTCAATCTGTGGTAGCTCACCATTTTGAATGTTAGAGTAGAGATTTACAAATGAAGGTCCAATTGGTGAATTTAAAAGAAAATTCTGACTACTTAACCCATGAAGATCAAACTTAAGTTGATTTCATTTATGTACCTACCAAACAGAGTTAGGCACGGTATTTCCACATTGCCTCCAACCTCAATATGGACCCTAATCTAAGGGCCAAACTCAGCCATCCCAAGAAACATAAAGTCACCAGTCACTCAAAGGTTGGGAAACGGAAAACTTGGGAAAGTAGTGGTTTAAGCTTAAAAGTGCAAAAAAAGATTTGCTGACTGCCCCACTCCCCCACACCTTCCTGAGATTATAAATTAAGTTACTGAACAAGCCACAACTAGATCTTTCAAAAGAATTGTAAAGTTTCAAAAACAAGCACGTTGCAAACAAGAGTTTTGCTAAGACCATGACCCAGAACGCTGAGTTAGTACAGAGTCCAAAACCCAGTTACATAACTTGCCTCAGAAGAAACCTCATTATAGGGCATAGAGTTTGGTGCTCTCTATTTGAGACAATAGATTTGTGTGCACACACTCTGTACTCTTTAAAGCACATTCGGAAGCTTTAGTCTAAGCTCCTAACTTGGTCTTGAAACTTTTAATACACACACACATAAAATGGCACCTACACGTGTCTGTTCCTACACATTCAAAAGCGAGTTTCCAAACTGCTCTGATCAGGTCAGATTTCCTGCATTTAGCTCCCATGGGAGCTGCATGCTGCTCAAAAGAGACTCCTCATCCAGTGAACAAACAACACATTCCTTGACGGGACCCAAGAGTCATGTTTCGATACAAACTAACATGCTTTATATACAAGAAATAAGGGTCGGGGTAGTTTTAATTCTGATGGGCCCTCTAGGAGAACTGTGATGGCAAACCAGGCTTTTTCGGTGGGCAAAAGCACTGTACCCAGGCTCTTTAGTAAAACCCAATGAGAAAACCAGTGTGTGATGGGGATGCCGGGGGATGAAGAGTGTGGTGGGGTGGGGCACAGGTATGAACAGGCAAAACTGTCCAGGTTCCACTGTCCCTTTTCCACAGGGAAATACCAACTCCTAAGGCAACAGTGAGGAGCTGAGTAAACAGTAGTACCAGCTGAACTCATTCTAGCATTGATACATAGGCCACAAATTAATCCACAGGAATTAATAAGAAAAATCTATTTTTATATTCAAGATTTACATATTAATGGAAAAGCATTACAACAAGCAGTATTATACAGAGAACATAGGAGGTTCCAGAACATTCCATAATGACACAGCCCCACCTCTCATAGCACAATACAATCTTCCAATGAAAGTGAGTGAATCTGTAACTTAAACCTAGAACTCAGCAGAGTGGAGATCTGGCATCCGAGTTCTCAAAGAGGAAAGCTATCCCCGACTCACTCGGAGAGAAGGCAAGTCCACAAAGCAATGCCTCTCAACTCCAGACTGCCTTGTCTAATCCTGAGCAGGGTCACAACTAGATGGAAGTCACTGCAAGGCAAGGATAAACCTGGCAGCCCTCCCTCCATCTCAGGCCTTCTCTCCCTCACACCCATAGCCACCCCCTTCAGGCACCTGACAAGCCTGTCCATGCAACCACCAATCAAGGTGGTTAAAGGGCACTTGGCCCCCAATTCTGTAGGGTCAGAAACAACACATACAGAAACAGTATTTGTGCCCAAAGCGGCAGCCATGGTGTAAAGGTCAGAGCCAGGCTGGGTCGAAGGCCCCCCTCAGCCATGTACTGGGCATGCGGCCCTGGGTAAATAGCTTCAATTCTTCAGAATCCATGCAGCTCGCTATCTCAGACCACAAGGAAGTCTGTACCTGCTTTGGCAGAGGGAGTTTCCTTCTCTGGGATTTCCCTCTAAAGGTGGTGGCAGCTAAAGTTCCTTGTTCCAGTTCGTCCCAAATAGATGCTACTGCATTCCAGCAGCTCTCCATATAAACAACTTAATTAGGCAGTACTGAAAAAAGGGAGAGGACAATGGCCACCTGGCGGCCCGGCCTTGTACCTTGGCATGCCTGGGAAACCCAACAATGCCAAATCTACTATTATGGCGCTGCCATGTTCAGCCTTGCGGATAATGGAGGGAGCTCCCCTTTTCTGATCAGGACAGGAGGTGGGTCAATGTCTCTTCTTGCTTACCAGGTGACAGCTTTCACCTCACAAGCTAACAATCTGGCAGCTAGCTTCCACCCAAACTCTACTATGGACTAGAGGCTATCACAGTTGTTTAAAGCCACACATACAAACCCAGCCTCAATCAGAAAGTCATTTATAGCGGGCAAGCCAAAGACCCTCCAAGGTGGGGATGGGATATTTGAAAAAGAATGATTTATTCTGCTTCATGGCTGAGCTGCAATTGCACCTAGGTATGATATGAGATGAGAAAAACGAGACTCCTGTATCTGAAAAGTTGAACACTTTTTCCCCTTTTAAATAGGTTAAATAATATTCAATAAGGTAAAATTCAGTCACTCAATGTTTAGGTTTTTTCTTTTTTGAAATCTCCCCCCAAATTTCAAATAAGCAAATTAATTCAATAAGAGCAAAGGTCAATCAGATGAACATTTCATACCATTTATACGAACACACAGTGCTATTTGAAAGCCAACACAGTCAAGGTGATCTTGTCACAGTATCACAGAAAGGTTCGTCACTTGATGGAAATGGGTTTTAAAGAAAAAAATAGCAACAAGAAATTTCATTAAGGAACACACTTTAGCAGTAGTTGGGAAAAAAGCAACCTGAACAGAGCTCTGAGCAAAATGCTGGCTTAACAAAGTGCATCCTCATCCCCTCCCCGCAGTGAGTAAACACAGACAGCTGGTCTTAATAGAGTCCAAGTCTGTATTTTATAAGCACTCTCCACCCGGCTTGCTTATCCTCTGGTTCCTGCCTTCTCTACTGTTCTCCTAGCCATTCAGTGGCTGGGTAAGAGTGGTTTGGGGGACTTCAGGTTTCCTCGTCTGGGACTTCTGAACATTTTCAAACTTCAGTAAACCAAAATCAATTAGGAATACAATGCTCGCCAAAAATCCAAATACCTAAAAAATAAAAAGAGCAAGTTAATTCAAATCCACACACCTGCATCAACGATGACTTTGAATTACAAGTTGAATTTGACAACGTCAATCTAACCACAATGATAGCATTGACATAACACTCTTCACAAATGTTATCTCATGTAATCTCCACAACAACCCTAGAAGATGGGGGCCATGATTATCCTCCTTTTACAGGTGAGGAAGCTAAGAGTCGAAAGCTGAGACACATGCCTGGGGCCACAGAGCTAGAAAAGCCCAAGTCTTCTGGACGCTATGTCTGTCCAGCAGCCTGCCGGCGGCACAACTAAGCTGCCGAAACAGCCAACAGCTCGTTGGTTTTAGTTTGTTCACTTCTATAACCAAATACCAAACTCTTTTTGTTCTTGTTGAAAATCGTCCAGCCACTGGCAGGGGCACCTGGGCAGGGCTCCTGAGGGGACACAGAGCTGAGCAGCAAATAGGACCCAAGGAGGGATCTTTGGAATCTCCAATAGGTTATGCCTGAGAATGAAAAAACACCTACTAGTCCTGGAAAGAACTTCACCTTTAAGCCAATCTTCACCCTTTTAATCTCATGAGCCCCTTTGGTCACAGGGTGAAGCCAATGCACCCATCTGAGAAGAATGTTTTCAAATAACTGAAGGAAATGCTAAATTTCAGTTCTAAGTTAGTAAAAATGAAGCTATAAGCTCATATCCACAGGCCCAACAATTCAGTTTCATTTCTGAGCCTAATAGTCCAAGCAATAAGAGAAAATCCAATGAGGACAAAAACCAACAAGAATTTTATACAGAGTAGAGTGTCCACTGAAAACAGGAAAACAGACATGAGGCACAGCGCTGGACAAGGTCCGTGCGGCCAAATGTTTGTAGTCAATGAAGAGATGACCTGAATTTTCAACATTATCAACCTGGCCTTGTCATTAAAGTAAAACAATCGTTTCCTGCCACGTCTCTGCTCAAAACTGTCTCCAAAAACAGATAAAATAAAGTGATGTCCTCCCCCATTGGTATCTCTCCTGTACTCAGCTAGTACCACAGCTTTCAATTATTCAAAAACCACTCACTGTGCTGTGCTGGGAACATCAAGATGGAACAGAACCTTGAAGCTGTAATGGTAAGTGAGGGCAGAGGGAAAGCCATCTCTTCTTCTGAGAGTGAAAGCATGGAAGAGGTTTTAAGAAGTTTTGAGGGGAGGGACACTCTTGTCAACAGATCAGGAAGGCAGAGTTTTCTGCTGAGAGGGAGAGCAGGGGAAGCTGAGAGCTTGAAGAGGGTGAAAAATGTCAGCGTGGCCATCGACAATGGGGCAGCAAATCGCTAAGAGAGGGGAAAAAAGACTGACCAACCACGAGGACCCATTGGAGGCAAGAAGCCTGCCAGCAGTGCTTAGGAATAGGGGCAGAGAAGGTTCCTCAGGGCTGGGAGGAGCCAGGCAGCAGCTGGCGCAGGATAAGGATTCAAAAGAAGAGAAAAGTGAAATGGCCCCACTACTAACACACTTGCCTAAGGCTGGCTTTACTGACAGAGCCTCAAGCAGTCCATCACCAGAGGAAACAGGGGATCCTACAGAGAGCTCCGAGATTTAGCTCAACAACATCTCCCCAGACGCCATGATGCTGATAATCACACAGTCCAGGAGACGAAGGCAAAGCACTGACTTTCCTTTCTGTCTTTTGCTGGACTGTTTAAAAAGCTAATTGTAGGAATTCAGTTTGGATAAAAGAACTTCTAAAAGAGACAAAAAAAAACTGGAAAGAAGTTCATTAGGAAAAGAAGACAAGGGAGAAGATACATCTACTTACAACTGCAGCGGTTTCGGGTGAGGTCCCATCACTGGTGCAAGCAAAGGTTACTGACGCTATCAAAAACATCAATCCAGTTATCAAAGTGATATAGAAGTCCTGGGGTCCACAGACAAAGGGAAAGAGACCAAGGTGAGCATTCAGAAAAGTCAAGTTCAATATTTGTCTAACAAAAAACAAACCCCACAAAGTGAGGAGTAAACGTTTTCTCTTGGGGGAATGATCCAATCTTCAGCCTACCCACAGCTTTACTCAACTTTTAGACTGGGTTTATTCCCCAGGGACTGGTCCTTTTGCTAGGTTTCTCCCCAGGTATTCAGCTCATGCCTGGAAGCTGAAGCAACTGAACCCTGCTGAGCTACAAGCAAAGGGGAACCGCCACCCCCCCGGGTGCCCAGCACTTTATGCTAACGCTTCCTTGGAAGGGCAGATTTTTCTTTTAAAAAATTATTTTTATTCAAAACGTAATAAACACCAACCATGTGGGCATTTCCATAGATGAAGCAGAACGGAACAGGGATCCATGACTCTATTACACACTACCAGCTTCCCACCCCCAGTACACCGTAACTCAACGGGTAACTTCCAAAGGCCTCGGGAGGCCTGCACGACATGTTGTCTTTCCATTTAGAAGATCTTTCCTTCTCCATTTTTATCCTAAGCTCCTCCTCTTCATCATTTCTGTTGGTTTCTTAATAAAAAAGGAATTATTAACTGTGTTGGGGCTTGTTTGTTTTTTGATCAAGCCCGAATAGGTGAGGAAGCACCACTTCTATTCCTACCAATGCAATCGGTGGCCTTCACATCATCTAAAATGGCAATTCCAAACTACCAGGGCTAGATCACCTGCCTACCCACCTGGAGGAGGTTTTTAAATCGACTTGTCTCTCATTACATAATAAAAGCTACCTTTTCCTTTTAATAATGCTTTGTCATTTTGCAAAGTAACTCCCTAAGGGCATAATCTCTGACACATACAATCAGCTTAAGAGGAAATTCAGTCTTCATGTTCAATGTTCAATCTCCCTTCAAAGAAGCCAATCTGGAGGCACAGCAGAATTGGTGTGACGCCATCAAATAAGGATGCAGCTGGAGCCTACGGAAGAGCCTTGGCCTCCCTCCGAAGCCCAGGGAGGCTGAATCTCTAAGCCTTCGGGCTGTGAGCCACTGGCTTTTCTCTCTGTGCTGTTCTAGTCCCTGGTGGTAACATTCAGTATCTACTAAGATGAAAAATCCCTCAGAGAGCTGCATCTCTTAACAGGTTATCTTGTTAGAGAAAAGGAAAACAGGACATAGCCAAGATTTTTTCTTCCTGAAAGACCACCATTTTTATCTAAGTTATCTTTTCCTGAATAGCACCATGTTCTAGGCGGATGCTGTAACATTTGTCCTTCCAGAAACCATGGCCCCTGCCCTCAAGGAGGGCAGAAGATGCCCAAGGCTGACAGACCACAACTGTTTAGATAATTTAAAATGTCCCAATGGATGGACCTCTTACAGAGGTGAAAATGTCAAGACAACACATTTAAGGCAAGGTTCCTTTTTAGGGACTGTCCTTAAAATGGCAGCCACATACACAGTAGACCCAGAGTGCCACAGGACTCACAAACCCCCATAAAAGTACCAAAGGCAACAATTCTAATTTTCTACTGAATTTAATGCATGTAAATATCAAAATATTAATAAACACACTTTTGTCTTAGTATATCGCTTTCTTTCTCATCTTAAACCCTACACTGCCCTCACACTCTATCTTCTTTCTATCATTCTATGTGGCAAAGGGAAAGGTTGGTAGGAGATAAATATGTAGAAAAATCTCGAGTGATTGCTAAAAGCCTATTATCAATCAAACAATTAAGACCCACTAATTAGGGGACTGCTTTTGCCAGGGTCCCTCTGAGGGCTGGGTGAGGAGATGGTGCAGGAGCTCTCACCGACTTCTTCACTTTGCTCTGGTCCACCCTGTCGTACAAACTGGTGAAGCAGACAATCACCACAAGCAGGCTCAGGAGGAAGGCACTACAGCTGACAAACTCAAAAAAGTAAAGGCCTCCGCACTGCGTGCAGCGGGACACAACCTCCTCACAGATGAAGGCCGCCAGAGACAGCACCTGCAAACCAGACGAGGGAAAAGTCAGAATCACAGAGAAAACCAAGACATTTAAGGCAAAAGGGCGCAATGTCCTCAGTTAACTCCAAAAGACTAGACTGGCCGCGAGACAAAACAAATCCAGGCACAGCCCTGAAAGCAGAAGCTGTCACACTGTGCTCAACACGGGAAGATAAGCACAAGTCACATTTATCTGGCCCCTGCAAAGGGTTTAGGGGAAAAGGTGGATTGCCCCACTCTCTTGCTCCTCCAAGTTATCCTGAAGGCACAGGTCCTGACCAAACAAAAGAATGCATCTCTGGAAAAGAACCAAAGCCTGCAGTTCTAAGGACCCTGGCAGGTTGAGTGAACGAGTACTAATCGAGTGCCTCCTAGGTGCCAGGCAGTGCCAAACACTGGGGACAGTAAGAAAGGTCCTGCCTCTGAGGAGCTCAAAGGCTACTCAACTCCTCCCATTTAATGGACATAACACACAGATGCAAACTACTCGTCCTAAACTAATCGAGACCGTGGATGAGTTCAGTGAAAGTGTCACAAACCAGCACAGGATAGAGTGAATAGAAAACCCCAGAAAACAAATAAAAAGCCACCTGCTTCTGGGGCTCTCTCAAGTCACAACTGCAGTTTTGAAAATGTGCTTCCTTACTCATCAGTGACCATCTCAAAAATATGACTACTACACTAAAACACTAAGTATCTAGTATTTCAGATTCTTTTATCTGTAGTTAGAAGTTTCTCTTCCCTATTCCACTGTAAAATGAAAAAAAATATTTCCAGTATGATCATTATTCTATTTTTGTGTAAGATGAAACTTATTTTTTCCCTTCCTGCTTAGTCTCTGGTCCTTTACCAAGAGAAAACCCTTTCTATATTACATCATATTCATTATGAATGACATAGTTCAAAAGAAAAATGTTGGCTGTGTTTCTACTCAAATGCAAATCAAACATTTAAGTGATTACTACTAGGAATGTAAAACCAAAACCAAAAAGTAAAATAAAAACTACCATTCTTCCCCTCAAATGACTCTCCTTGGAAAAGTCTAGAAGGTCATGACATACACATGGATGAGTAATGACCAAGAAATTTCAAGAGACTCTTAACAACGGAGAAGCTCAGAAAAGGCACCCAGAGGTGCTTTAAAGGAGACTAGAGATACTATGAGGGAGAAGGGAGAGAGGAGGGCATTGCCAGCAGAGGGTCCCCGGAGGCTGGAGAAGGAATGCTGTGTAGAGGAAGCAGCAAAGAAGGTCAGTCAGTTTAATGACCTGGAAAACTGGTTAAGGAGAGAAAACTTAATCATTGGATCCCTGAAAACCATGATTTTAAAAAAGATCTGGACACTAGACTTCAAGAAATTATAAATGAAAAGTGCCCAGGGAAAAGTGAAGAGGGGCAGCTAGGTGGCTCAAGCACGGGCCCTGGACTCAGGAGGACTTGAGTTCAAATCCAGCCTCAGACTCAAAACACCCACTAGTTGTGTGACCCTGGGCAAGTCACTTAACCCCATTGCCTAGTGGAAAAAAAAGAAAGAAAAGTGAAGAGAGAAGGAATCTATTGATTACCCCCTAAAAGAAACCTCAAAAGGAAGTCTCAGGAACATCAAAGCCAAAGCCAGGACTTTCAGGCCAAAGAAAAAATTACTGAAATCATTCAAAAAGAAATAGCTTGAGCACCCAAGAAACCACTTCTTAGATGACATAAGACCAGGTAGTTTCTACTACAAATGAGATCTTGGGATTCACCATTCCAAAAGACAAGACACGTGAGTTACAACCAAGAATAATTTAACCTGCAAGGCTGAGTACAATCCTACAGAACTTAAAAAAAAAAAAGAATCGTAACGGTCTTTCAAGGATTTCTGATGAGTAGGAACTTTGAAATACAAACATAACAGCCAAGAGAAACCTAGAAAGGGAAACTGATTTGAGCAATTCAAAGGGCTTGTACTCTATAGTTAGGTTCTACCATTGTAAAGTAGGTGAAGTAAAGTGGCCGTTTAAAGGGCATAGAGTTAAATAAGAGAAACAGATGATGTGGGGGTAGGTTGGTTCTGTTCTGAGGACTTAAGAGGGGCAAGAGAAGGCAGGGTAAAAGGAACACAGGAGTGTAGAAAGAAACAAAGGCATAGAAGATGCCATTTCTCCGAACTGGAGTCCGTGGGAAGAGGATGCAATCACAGAGGTGGGGGGGGGGCCATACAAAGGAGCCTCTTATCTGAAACAGACAAAGAAGAGTTGAACACATACATGCACACGTAGTTTGGCATAGGGATACACTGAACTCAACAAGGAAATAAGCAGGGATGGGGAAGGAGTAAGAGGGAGGAAAATACTAAGGATGAAACAGTCCCAAGCAAAACAACCTTCACGACCCTGAACAAGAATTAAAAGGGGAGAAAAGAACAGAACAGAACAGAACTAGAATCTAACCCATCAGTTGCAGAATGGCTGAACAAAGTGTGTCAGGTGAAATCTAACAGATTAATGAGTGACGAAAGACCATTTCAGAGAACCCGGGGTGGTGGGAATTGATAGGGAGCGAAGTGAGCAGAACCCAGAGAACGAGTCCAGGTCACCCAGCTGGCGAGCTTCTTCGAGGCCAGTGCTCTATCCACCGGGCCATATGCTGCCAGAACTCCTACTCGGAGGTGGCGTAGAGAGGTCTGAACCTGGGTGAATGGAAGCATATTAGCACCCTCAACAGAAAAAAGGAAGCTTGGAAGAGGGATCCATACTCTGATGCACCGCGCCTGAGATGTCTACGTGACGGGGAGAAACGTGGTCTGGCAAAGCAGGTGGTAACAGCACAGGAGCTCAGGGTTAAGGATATATGAAAGCATTTTCTAATCCTGTAGCTACTAGTGACTCCTCACCAAATGACCTAGCGTAAATGTATTATAGAGGTGTTATCTCTCACCTCCCTCAACAGAATTAAGTTCTTTGAGAGCAGACGCTGTTTAGTTTTTAATTTAGTAAATGCTTGATTGATACAGAGATTTGGGAGTCATCTGCATAGAGATCACCAAGGGTTCAGAAAAGAGAGAAGAGGCCAAGCCAGAGCCATGGCAAGGTTCAAAGACCCAGATGCCCTGGACTGCCAAAGTGGCGAACTTGGAAAGGCGCTCCCACCCCGTAAACCGGTACACTCATCGTTCCAAGCTCCACAGTTGGGAGCAGAATATGCATTTCATGGCCACAAGGTTCTCGGCCTGCCCCCACTAGTGTGTCCCCAGACTCCTCCACATCTCTATCCCCCTCTTCCACCACAGCCCTTTACAGCTCATTTTTTCAACCACCTTTCCAAGAAGCACACAACAGTGGGTGTGCTCAGAAAAGAGCTGGGTTTGCATCAGCCATTATGAACTAATTGAAGACAGTTAAATGTTTGAAAAGAACAGAATGAGAGAAGTGGGAAAGTAGAGATCCCCCCAAGATCTTATCAAACAAAAGAAAGTGCTTAAAATGATCTAAACAATGGATGGAAGGAGAGAGCCCAACCCATCATATTCATTCATAAGGTGAAGGTAAATAGTGGGTAACAAAGGAACCCACAGAAAACAGTATCCTAGGACTAGAAACTCGAAGCATGGTGAAGACGTCCATTAGAAGGCCCCAGGATAGTGCTACCAGGGTGGTACAGCTGGGCTGGACCAAACCCATTTGATAGCTCCTCAGTTAGACAGCTTTTGCTTAGCCTCAGGATAGCAGGATGTTGAAGACATAATTTCTGGAGAGAACTAGGTTGGGAAGGGGGGAGTCTTGGGCTTGAATAACTAGAGAATTTTCTAAATAAAACTTCTCTACATTTGAAGAAACCTGAACTCCAGTGACTATAATTTGCATGTGTGTATAAGAATCTTCTAATTTACAATGGGTTACCTTCCAAAAGTTAATCCAAGCTGTTTGAAACTGGTTAACATTTTTTTTAACCATATATATCTTACAGACAGCAATTAAATTTCAAAGTTAGTCCATAAACTTCCATTTAATTCATACTTTGAAGATCTATTTTATTGCTAGGGCTACTCCCAACAAATGCAAATTACAACTCTTATCTTGTTCCAGTGGCTAAAAACGCCCATCCGCTGGTGACCAACCAGCCGGTCTGACGACAAACAAGACAAGGAAGGTGGATGGGCCCTCCAGTGGGTTTGTTACTGGGTCAGATTTGGAAGGGGTCCATTGGGGCAGGACTTGCCAGGGGCCTTCCCCCGAGATCGTGGGAGAAGCCAAAGTCCTGCCTGTGCCAGATGGGCTTCTGGGGCGCATCACTCATTGACTGGGGAACAGCTAAACAAATTGTGATACACAGCATAATGTAATACTATGATGTAAGAATACAGAGAAGTGTAGAAAGACTTACACGAGCTGGTACAGAGCAGAGTCATCTGAACCAAGAAAAAAAGAGACACGATGACTTTACAATATAAATGGAAACAACGACAAAACAATTGAAACTGGAGGCTGTGAAAGCACAATGCCCAAGCTCAGCCCCAAAGAGGGCAGTTGAGGAAACACCTTCCCCTCCTTCTGTACAGAAGGAGGGGAAACCTGGGCAGAGCGTCACATGATGGGCCTCCCCTCCGACTGTGTGACAGCTTGGTTGGTCTTGCAAGGGTTTTCTTTTTCTTCCTCTTTATAAAGGAGGGCTGTCCGGGAGGGGGTAGAGGGACAAAGAGACAGGAAAGAGAAAAAACAGAAGTCAGAGGAGACCAAAGCAGACTTGCTTAGAGGAAAGGCCATCGTATTTACCAAGAAAGGAGGTCACTGATGACCTTCAAGGGAACAACCACCATGAATTCAGCCTGGCCAGCCTTATGCTCCATAGCATCAAGAGCTAATACTAATTAGATGCCAATAAAATAATCTGGCGTCTCCACAAACAACTTCCGGCATGGCTTACCACGATTACCTGGGAATACAATGAAATAATGAGGGCAAATTTCAGAGACTTTAGAGATGACTTCCTCCCATCCTTATTTAAGGAAACAGAAGCCTATAGAATACTGCCCCTCACCCCCTCAGTCTCCCTATTCAGTTCCTGTGAGATTTTTATTTTTAAATTTGGTTAATTATGATGATCAAGCCTGAAGGTAGAGAAAAGCTGAAAATGCCAAGGTCCCTTCCCCTTTCACGGCAGAGGGAGGGAAATAATGAGGTTGGAATACCGCATAAACTGCACAGACTGCATAGACTTCATCTGGGTGTTAGATGGCTTTGCTGAACTTCTTTCCTACTTTTTAAAAATTTGGTTACAAAGGACGGTTTACTGGGAAAAGGAAAAGAGATATAGTCAGAAGTTAAATGAATGAGATAGAAAAACAAAGTTGAAATTCCTTGTCAATTTTAGCGATACTTTTAAATAAAATATTTTAAAAGACTAGAACACATGTTCCAAATCACTTAATAAATACTGGGGACAGGACAGTGGTCTTAAGGTCAGGATGATCGAGGTTCAAATACTGCCTTTACTTCTAGCTGTGTGACCCTGGGCAGTTACTCTGAGTCTCAGTTTCCTTCTGGAAAATGAGGATAATAACATCCACCTCCCAGTGTTGATGTGAGCATCAAATGATACACTACATAAAACTCTAAGTGCTTTATAAATGTGAATCATTTATTACCTTTATTTGTAAGGTCCTAGTTCTAAAATTCTAGAAATTAGTTCACTGAATAAGTTTGGTTTTTCTTTAAGTTAGAAAGGGTCTCAGAAATTATGTCATTCAGCCTCCATTTTACAAATGGGGAATCTGAGGTCACGAAAGGTAAAGTGACTTTGCCCAAAGTTCCTCAATCTAATCCACATGTATTAAGCTCCTACTAGCACCAGGAAGACCTGAGTTCAAATCTGGCCTCAGATGCTTACTAGCTGTGTGACCTTGGGCAAGTCATTTAACCTGTTTGCCTTAATCCACCGGAGAAGGAAATGGCAGAGCACTCCAGTATCTTTGCCAAGAAAACCCCACGGACAGTATTGGCCTGCTATCATCACAGGGTCTCAAAGGGTCAGACACGACTGAACAACAGAAAAGCAGCAGGTCCTGTGCTAAGCAGCCTGGCTAGTAGGGGAACCAAAGCTAGAAGCCAGAGCTCCTCCTATCCCAATGTTTCTTCCACCACTGTTTCAACTCTGTAAAAGACATTCAATTCCAAATGTCTGTTACAAGCCTATAATTACAAGGGACTAAGGCTAGATATGACACATCCCTGCTAATCCAACGGGAGGAAGAGATGTGTGCCCAAATGATTCAGACCCAAGGCACAGGAGACATCAGGGCAAAGCACTCAGAGAAACTGAGACACACTCGCCAATGGAGGAGAGACAGAAACTAAACTGGGCCTTGAAGGAAACAACTTTCACAGACAGAGATGGGAGCCTATTCTAGGACCAGAGAAAAGGGGCCAGCAGGCAGACATATTCATTAAGTGTGAGCTCTGGGCCCAGAACTGTGTTGAGTGCTGGGAAGGCAAAGAAAGGCACACACAGTCCTCGCCCCAGCTAGGTGATCCCAGAGAGGAAAGAGAGGGGCCCAGGAAAGATCTCTTGAAGGTGAGATGTGAGCCAAGCCTTCAAGGAAACAAGGAAAATGAAGAGGTGACAGCGAGGGGTCCAGAGCAGTTTCAGCCTGGAAGCACAGACAGGAAATGGAGGGTTGTGTTTGGGGAACACAAAGTAGGGCCAAAAAGCTGGCTTCTAGGGTTCATGGGAAGGCAGGAAGGAGCCAGGTTAGGAAGGACTCTCCATTCAATCCTGGAGGTAAGCAGGGCCACTGGACCTCAGCGAGCAGGGGGGCAGCATGGTCAGACCCTGGCAGATGAGTGACCTTGATAGGAACAGAGAGGTTCTGGTTTGACCCTGCTGTGTGACACGCCACGTGCCATCCAGTCTGAGATGAAGGGGTCATCTGCACAGAGGGAATGCAATCCTGATGCCAGGAAGGTGCTTCAAGAACAGCCAACAGTCCAGTTTGCTGGAACCTAGACTACCTAAGGGAAGCAGCTTGTATCAAGCACTGAATGCTGGGATCTGGGGCTTGTACTGCATTCTGCCAGCAATCAGAAGCACCCAAAGACTTGAGGAAAGGAAGGACAATCAGAGCCCAAGCTTTGGAAAACTGCCTCAGCTGTAGTTTGAAGGGTGGATTAGAGCAACAGACCAGAGGCGAAGAGAAGGTGGTTGATATCAAGTCTAAGTGAGGAGAGAGAAGAGGACCAGAGGTGGCTGCAGGGACACAGGAGAGGGCAGGAGCGCTTACTGGTGAACAAAGGACGAGCCTGCTCTGGGAGGGAACGAAGGCTGATGACGCTCTTCTGACTCTCGCATTTCTAAAACTATGATCCCATGAAGTAAAAAGTAAAATGGGCATTGTCGGCAAGAAGAGGGGTAAGATATACTATGGGCTCCACACCCAAAACCTAATGACCGTACTAACCATCTCCTCAAAAATCACTTGCCCTGGCTAGGCACGTAGGGCAGTGTCACCAACACTCACACAGCACTTCACATCAGTGCACGCACACTCTCAAGTTAAAACGGTGGCAGTAATAAAGCAGCTACTTAATATTCAGCTGGGGCCCAAAAGTCTACTTTATTATAGAACAGCAGCATTGCTTCTCAGTTAATAAAGTGATATCACCGGGGAATCCTAAAGCAAATGGCTTAACTGGACAGTGACTACAATGATGGCACTGTGCAAACAGGACACTCAACTGGTACGGCATCACAATGTAGAGTCTGTTGACAAGTATATCATAAATATCTTGAGCTCACTGCACTATAATTCATTTACTAGCTTACACAAACCAAACTGCAAACCTGAGCACTAGGAGCTTCTCCCCTCAAACAAAATAAAACAAACAAACAAAAAAAAAACTCCTTTAAAAAAATTCCCAACACACATGTACAACATTTCTGGGACAGAGCAGTCGCCTGAAGCTTATCTGAATGTTTGCCCTGGGAAATCAAGTTCTCATCCTTGCCTACATTTGGAGGCTTAGCTTCAAAAGGAAAAAGCAGTTGCAGGTGGTATCTTTTTACTTATTTAGTCATTTTTCAGTTGGGTCTTACTTTTTGTGACACTATTTGGGGTTTTCTTGGCAGAGATACTGGAGTGGTTTGCCATTTTCTTCTCCAGCTCATATTCCAAATGAGGAAACTGAGACAAAAAGGGTTAAGTGACTCGCCCAGTCACACAGCTAGTAACTGATGCTGGATTTGAACTCAGTTCTTCCTGCCTCCAAGCCCACCACTCTGTGCACTGCATCACCCAGATGCAGGTGGTACATGAAGCACGATATTTAGTAGAAAGGGCTAGGGACCAAGAGTCAGAAGAACAAGATTCCAATCCTGGTGTGACCTGTCACTTTCTAGCTAGCTTTAGAATCATCATACACTCCAAACTCTTCTTTCCCTTTCCCTGACTTGTTTTCAAACCTTCAGCTATCTGTATCCAAACTGACAGTAAAAATAATAGCTAGACTTTACATAGTTCTCTAAAGTTTGCCAATCACTTTACAAATATGACCTTATTTGATCCTCACCACCCTGGGAGGGAGGTGCTATTATTATTCCGCAGAGGAAACTGATGCAGACAGAAGTTAAGTGACTTGCCCAGTTGCCCAGTGTCACATTTACTAAGTGTCTAAGGCTAGATGTGAACTCAGGATTTCCCGACCATGACTCCTTCATAGTCTGCTACATCACATATCTGCCCTACTAGTAATCTGAACTGACATAGATAGAGAACGATAGAGCTAAAGCCCCAGCAAGTTACGGTCACATAAGTGTTCAAGGACAGGTGCCCTCTCTTTGCATAGAGACAGGACTGGAGTGGGTGTAGAATATATTATCATATAGACTATTCTGATAGGATCAGACTGAGGAGACCTGTTGGCAAATTTTTGCTAGATTGTTTTCTTCTTTTTAAAATCCTTGTTTTAAGAGATTCCTCACTGGGTACAGAAGGAATAATTGGTAATTAAGTTGATAGACAAGATACCATTTTTTAAAAACGTCAGCAGTAACTGGTAGAGACCCAGGATTAAAAGGCAGAGCCTTTGTCCTGCACCATGCTAGGTTTAAATAATTCCAATTAAAAAGGAAATACTCCTCTTCTGATCCACATTAGGAGCCCTGTTTTCTCTGCATGAGCTCTGCAGTGCTACAGGTCTATTAAGTCAGGTATCATGCCTTTTATTTCCTATCCTTTATAAATGGTATACAACTGAGGCTTTTGTAGGATGTCTTAGAATACACAAGGAAGAGATAATGATACAATGTTATAAAAAACATCAAGGACAAAGCTAAACCAAGCACAAAAATTCCAGGAGAAAAATGAAATCGAAACAAAGTATGTCACCCCAGTGTGGAGAGCAACTGTGTTTCTTAATTAAAAAAAAAAAAGTGAGAAAGCCTGAAATATTCCAGCCTGGCCCCCTTTTGCCCCAATTTTTCTGAGAGAATGAAGAATATGTAGACAACTATTTCAAAACCAAAATAGAGCCAAAAAAGGTAATGACTATCAACAATCACTGGTTATGTTCAATTCTTAAAGATGATGAAGAAATTTCAGTTAGAAATAGTTAAGTTCACCACTTCTGAAGCAATGGGGGGGGGGGGTGCCCACCAATTTTTAGAAAGAGGATAAGAAAAGCAATGAGGCAAGAAAGAAGTAAAAGTCAGTTTTAAATCCAAAGGATTTTCCACCCCCTAGTTCAAGCCCCCTTCACCTGGGTGGGGTGCTTCTTTTCTCTCTGCAGCTGAAGCAGCTCTAATGGCTCTCTAATGCATGAGGATAAAATTCCAACTTCTGTTAACAAGCTGGCTCCAGTTTACCTGCCCAGAGTTATTGCAAAGTAGCACGTTTTCATCCACTGCCACCTAAAGAAACGCCCTTCTCACTGTCCCTCCTGCACAGCATTCACAGGCCCATGCCCAGAATGCTCTCTCTCCTGACCTCCATTATCTTAAAACCCAGCCCTGGCCTCTTTCAAATCTCAGCTCCCACGAGCTGCTATCTTCACCCCCACGTTGCTAGCCATTCCCTAATACACACAGACATACACATCTGGGCATCATACTGTTTCTTATGATAAAACTGAATCTTCTTGAGAAATCATTCCATTTTTGTCTTTATATTCCCAACCCCTTGTTAATTCTTAAGTCTCTGAGGTGGAATTTGAACTCGGATCTTCCCAATTCCAAGTGAGAGACCAACTAGCTGTGTTACCGCGGGCAAATGCCTGCCTCTCTGAGCATCAACAAATACGTATATCTGGATTGACAACCTCCCAGGTGGTTTCAGCGTAAAACTGAGGCATAGGTTAAATGCAAACTTTAGAGTTTTACCTAAAGGTCAGTTATCCTTATTAAGTTTTATGGAGTTTTGAGGTCCAAATGCTACAAATTGAGCTAATAATTTAAAAGATACTAGGAAAACCCTGGCAGATTCGTAGAATCTGTATCGTGTGATATCCTAACATTTGCAATGAGGTAAATAAAAAGCCTTCACTGCTATAGGAGGTAAACAAGGGCCAGGGAAAAGTCCCAAGCTCATGAACAGGGCTTTCCATTCTCAGGACACCCGGACTCCATGATTAATGGCCAGAGGAAGGTCCCCGATGAGAGGAGTGAGCTAAACGGCATGAAAATAACCCAACTCTCCCTTATCCTACCACTTCTTGAACACGTTCAACCGGATCTTCAGCTCTTAGGTCACCAACAGTCTTGTGTGGGTGCCCTCTCAACCCACCCTCGCCCTGGGAATGAATGCTCAGGATCTAAAACATGCCAGGGGCTGGGGGAGCAAACTGATGAAGGGGGGTGGGGTGGACACGTACTAACCCAAGTCCCCGGAGCCAGGCCTGGGAAACTGCCCATCTGAAGGCGACCGCCCCCAGCCCCAGGGGCGAGGACTTTCCCCTTCCTCATGTGTAAAATGCGGGGCCAGGCTCGCTATGATTCTGACGAGCTGTCTAGGGTCCCTGGCTTCGGAGGCCGGCTCTCGGGTGACCGCCATGGTCACTCCAGCCCCCTGGGGCTGCTTCCCCAGGCTCACTCCAGTTCTGATCCACGCCACCCCCCCCCCCCAAGTCTCTTCCGATTCTAAAATCCCGAGGCCCGAAACTTCCCTTTAGGACCCGCAAGGGCGGGGTGAGGCGGTTGGGGAGGGGGTCACTTCCTTAAACTTCCACCCGTGACCCCTCCCTCTTCGCGGGGCGGGGTGAAAATCAGGGGGGGGTTTCTCCAGGAAGCGCCGCCATCCAACGAGGTGGGGGAGGGGAAGCGGAGGGAAGGCCGGGGCTGCAGGCTGAGGGCGAAGGAAGGGACGGCACGCCGGGAGTGGGCCCGGGGCGCGGAGGGGGGAGATGGGGACCCCGCCTGCCTCCCCCCGCCACCTCACCAGCTCGGCCAGCTTGACGGGGGCCCGGAGCCGGCTGGGCCGGGTCAGGGAGAAGCTGCAGGAGCTGCGCCCGGGGCCGTTCGCGGAGGCCGGGACACCCTCCGTGGTGGGGTTGTACACGTCTCCGTTGTCCATGGCCGGCGGCGGGACGGGAGGGAGCCGACGGGGCCGAGGCGGGACTAGGGGGCCCCGAGCTGGAGCCTCTCAGCCAACAAGAGCGCGGAGAGCGGCCGCCCCTCAACCGGACCCGGCTCACGCCGCCGTAGACTGAAGGAGCGCCGCACGCGACGTCCGGCGCTGGGGAACGGGCCCCGCCCCCAGGACACGAAGCCCCGCCCACACATCGCCCCGCCCCGCGCCCCCACAACCTGGAAGCCCCGCCCACTGTCCCTGCCCTTCGCCTTCCTCAGGAAAGCCACGCCCCCTCCGAGAACATCTTAACCCGCGCTTTTCTGTCCGGAGGTCCCGCCCCTTTGGCCCCACACAGTTCAAAAGCACTACCCTTCCCCCTTCTCCGTATCCCCTGTTCTGCCCAGATCCGAGGCTCCGCCCCTGCTCTTCTCCCGTCCCGCTGAGGCCGCCATAGCTCCTCTCGTCTCATCTCCTGAGCGTCACTGCCTGGAGACTCCGCCCCTTCCTTATCTTCCCAGCCCAGGGTCCCGCAGGCCCCGCCCCATTTCATACCGGGGCTTGGCCTATAGACCCCGCCCCCTTAACCACTGGCGACCCGCCCCCAAGCCTTGGGGTTGTTGGAGCGCTTTGAGTTAAATCCTGACGGATCCCAGCGCCTTTGCCTACCCTCCTCCTCCCCCTAAGACGTCCCATCCGTCTTCTAAGGAGACCCTCCCCCAGCCGTGAAGAGGGCCGGAAGGGACCTTGGAGAACCTCTAGAAACGGTCCCATCTTACGGACGCGCGAACTGAGAGTCTGAGGGGGACACACTTTCTTGGTGCTCCGGTCCCTCCCCTTTCTCCTCCCTTCCCTCTGTCTGATCCACTTCAATCCAACAGACACTTATGAGGTGGCTACAAGCCTGGGGACACAAAACCCTATAAGAGGCAGACCCCGGACCTGGGGATTGACCAGGGCCGAGCCTGAGCTCTGAAGACGTTCTGGGGTTCTCATTCCTCCATTCACTGCAGTCCCGGAATAGGAGGAGGAGGAGGAGGAGGAGGAGAGGGGAAGGGGAAGGGGGAGGAGGGGGGAGGGGGGAGGGGAGGAGGAGTGAGGAGGAGAGGGGAAGGGGGAGGAGGGGGGAGGGGAGGAGGAGTGAGGAGGAGGGGGAGAGGGAGGGGCAGGGGGAACAGAAGGCATTTCTCCTTGGCAAAGGCAAGGAGACTTTGGACTCACCCAGAAGCTCATCTCCACCTTGACTCGCTCGCTCACCTCCTTTCTCGCCCACTGGAACTTACCCAGCCTCCCACAAACCCCGCTGTGTGTGTCCAAGCCCGTGGTTGTCCATTCAGCTCTGCCGTTCCCTCCCGCCGTTGTCCCATGGCCTTTCCCCTACGCTGACAAACATCTAGAAAGAATAGTCTACACTCTGCACTCGCTCGCTTATTTCTCAATCCCTGCCAACCTGGCTGCAGAAGCCTCTCACTCGCGCCCTGTCCCCAAGGATATCGACCTCCTTATCTGTGCAAACGCCGGGGACTTTTCCCACTCTTCATCCTCTTCAATATCTCTTGGCTCCCTCCTCGCTCCCTTTCTACCTGTGTCTAACTGATCCTTCTCAGTCTCACCCTGTGCTTTCTGCCTCTCGGGGTTCTGAAGAATGCCAAGTTCAGAATTCTTTGGACAGACTGCTTGAATATAGATAAGTGAATGAATGAATAAATGAATGAATGAAATCTAACATTGTAACAAGGATCCTGGCTCGGTGTAGCAGGTGTAATATGCTCATGCACAGACTACACCAGCGGGCGTGGCTGATGCAAATGCCCGATGTGGAAGGGAGAATAAATTGGAGGTGCCTTGGAGAGACTGGGGAGCAATGCATATGTTCTGTACCTGGCACCACATATGGAACAGTAGCCTCTTTGGCTACAGTTGTAGAATGGAAAAGGGCTTAGTAGGCTTCACCAGTCCACTCTCTTCAGCTGCTCTCCTTGGATCTCCCTCTACTCTTGGTTTGGCTCTAGGAATGGTGTCCAGTGAGACGATGCTAAAACGGAAAGGCTTTCTCTCCTCTGAGGGATATGGGTAGATAAATCTGTCATCAGCATTTCTGTTGTTCAGTCATTTTTCAGGCATATCTAACTCTTCATAACCCCATTTGAGGTTTTCTTGGCAAAGATACTGGACTGGTTTACCATTTCCTTCTCCAGCTCATTTTACAGATGAGGAAACTGAGGCAAACAGAGTTAAGTGACTTGCTCAGAGTCACACAGCTAGCAAGTGACAAACACAGTTGATTAAGAACGGACTGAAGCTGCCCAGGTCTCAGTTCCCAGGCCAATGAATTGCCTAGGGCTGACCAGACTGATCACTTCCAGACCCTGATTCTTTTGTAGATCTCCCGAACTCTCCCCTTCAGAAGTTCCTGCTTTCTTAAGGGAATTTAGCTTGCTATGTAAAACAATTTACCTAGTGAAACAGATGGCTAACCCCTCCCACCTGCAGCCTAGTACCTCTTTGCCTTAGTAGCCTATATAAATCCTGTTCCCAGACTCCTCTTGGGGTATCCCAGCACTTGCTGTGTGGCACCTTGAGCTGAAACTCTCTTGCCCTATTAAAGAACTCCATTTTGTTGTATTGACTGTTTTCATTTAAAATTCTCTTTGACAATAAGTGTCTGAGGCTGGATTTGAACTCAGGCCTCCTGACTCCAGACCTAGCACTCTGCACTGGCCACCTAGCTGCCCCATCATCTGCACAGAGATAATAATTAAACCCATGGAAGTTAATAAGGTTACTGGGAGAGAAAAAGTAAAGAAGAGGGCCTGCCTGGGATTGAACCTCGTTGTATACTCACAGGAAACGTGACGTGGATGATCTCCAGAAAAAAAAAAAAGATGGTGGAAAGAGGTCAGACGGGCAGAAAGAGAACCAGGAAAGAATAATGTCATGAAAGCCCTGAGAGGAAAGAGCATCCAGGAAATAGTCAATGACAAACAAAGTCAAGAAGGATGAAGACTGAGAAAGACCATTAAATGTGGCAAGTAGAGATTCTTGGTAACTTTGGAGAGAGTAGTTTGAATTGAACGAAGAGGGAAGATTGTTGTTGCTGTTGTTCATCCTTAGTTCTTAAAGAAAACCATGACATCAGGGAGGTGATGCCGTGACTTGCAGTGAATTGAATTTGAGTGAGAGAGAGCTGTGCAAAGTCACCAGCCTCACTTTCTCCTCCGGAGCCAGGTGGGACCAATGGCCAGATACAGATCAGGACGACTGGAGATGGCCCAGGATGGGGTGGGAGACCTTGGCCTTTTAAGCTAAGGTCTTTAACAGGGCTCAGTTTGACTGAGGCAACACCCGTTCAGTGATTAAGGCTAGGTAAAATGAGGCATAGAACGGCAAAGAAGCCAATGTGCCAAGAGTTGAAGAGTGAGTGAAAGGAGAAATGCAACAGTGGATGTGTATGTAGCTTTTTCAAAAAATTTGAATGAGAAAGGGAGGAGAGATAGAGGATGACAGCATGGGGGGATGGTAGTATCTAGTAGAAGTTTTTTTAAGGATGAGGGAGACTCAAGCATGTTTAAAGACAGGAAGGAAGGAGTCAGTAAATAGGAAGAAGTGGGAGATTAAAGAGAGATGGGGAGATGATTGAGGTTGTAATCTTCTGGAGAAGATGGAAGGGATGAGATCTAAGGCAAATGTAGGGCCTTGGCAATTCAAGGCTTCCTCTTCAATCAGAAACTGGAGAGAAAGAAGAGAGTAGTGCAACCCTGAGAAGCACCAGTAATGGATTGCCACAAACTGAAACAGTCTGACTAGAGTCTACTGAAACAGTCTACTGGGGAACATGTCATTGGCTCTGCATTCTGAATTTCCTTCAGCAATTCAAGGATAGAAGTAGCATGGTACAGGTGATAGAATGTCAGATTTGGAGTCAGAGGACACCTGGACTCAAATTCTGCCTCTCATTTCCTTCCTGTGTGACTTTAGCCAAGGCATTTAATCTCTATTGGGCCTCAGTTTGCTCATCTATAGGGCAGGGAGGTGGCACAGTGGCCTGAGCACGAGGCCTGGAGTCAGGAAGACTCATCTTCCTTGAGTTCAAATCTGACCTCAGATACTTACTAGCTGTGTGACCCTGGACCAGTCACTGAACCTTGTTGGCCTCAGTTTTCTTGTCTGTAAAATGAGCCAGAGAAGGAAATGGCAGATCATTTCAGTATCTCTGTCAAGAAAACCCCAAATGGGGTCATGAAGATTTGGACACAACTGACAAAAACAACCAATTCCTCATCTGTAAAATGAGGGGAGTTGACCTGTAGGTCCCCTCCAACTTTCAACTGATGATTCTCTGTTCAGATCCCATCCTACCTCACAGGCCTGGGAGACAAATCTCATCCCCAACCTAATGGAAATGCAGTTCCTTTGTAAATTCAGGCTTCATAAAAGAAACATAGACCCCCCCTTTGTTTGAACATTTGCATTGGACAGAATTGTAGTAGGAATATCCCTATAGGAAACAGCTGCAGAAATTGTAGTTAGCATAGATTGCCAAAAGGTGGCAGATTGAAATGTGGAAATAGGCAACCTTGTGTCAGCTGAAAAGGCAGCTGTTGGTCTTTTTCCTAAGTGAAAATCCAAAGGACAAATTACTGTTTCTATATGAACATAAAGATCCATTAGCCTTCACTAAATCGCAGAATTTCAAAGGTGGAAGAGAGCCAATCAACAAACATTTATTAAATGCCTACCATATATGCCAGACATTGTGACAGGCGTTAGGAATTCAAACACAAAAGTGAGACAGTTCTTGACTCTGGGAGTTTATATTCTATCGGGGAGACTAAGTAAATACAGAGCACAAGCAAAATAAATACAGTCATGGGTTGGGGTGGGGGTTGCCAACTAGCAACTGGGGAAATCAGGCAAAGGTGAGAACTGCCTGGTATGTTATGATTTTGTAGTTTATATTACCAGGACGAGGATTCCTCTCTTACCCCTAAGGAGAAATTTTGGACTATCACAGGAATGTGCTAAAGCCAGCTGGTATTGGCACCAGAGAACGATTGTTAAATTTTCAGTAGGAATATTTATTTACACCTTGGAAACTGGCAAAGTACAAATGGCGGGGGAGGGGGACGTGATTTATTGTTTTGTTGATTGTGTCAACTGTTTACCAAAGGTTTGGTCCAAAAAACAAACAGAACCAGTTTCCCCCTTAACAGGTTTGTCCTAAGAACAAACAGAATGAGGTCCCCCTCTTAAATGAAGGTTTGTCTGAAGAACAAATAGAATGGGGTTTCCCCTTACCACAGGTTTGACTGAGGAGCAACAGAATGAGGCCGCACACATGCTATAACGTGCTTATTTATTCTCAGTAAGCTAGAGAATCATGCATTGTATGGAGACCCTTTATACATTCAGAGCAACCCTAACTCAGGCTGCCTGTGTCAACCAAAATTATAGCCTGCATCGGTGTTAACCATAATATGAGAAAGAAATTTCTTAATAGGATAGATTGCAAATACAGTAAGTGTCAACTGAAATTATGGATCCAGGATGTCTGTATTTCTTTTATCATTAACATGACAACATATACAGCATAACATAGCATAATGTGTCCACAAAATACTAAATAAGAAAAATCCCATTATTCAAGATAGTGTCCAGTTCAAGGCATCTTGCCCTGGACAGTCATGAATGGAAGAATGCTCCTGATCAGCTTCATCTGGCCTCGTAGTTGCTGACACAGGAAGGGGCATTTTGGGTTCACTCAGAAAGCAAAGCAAAGCATGTGTACTATGCCAGAGCATGCAAGGCATTATGTATGGTAGGTTAAGCCCAGAGTGGCCCCAAAATGTCTTTCTCCTGACGGGCCAATCCAGGTTTTAGGCTTCTCAGAGGATGGGGGCCTCAAAATGATTCACATTAGTGAAGACTTAAAAAACTAATGGAGAAAATGTTAATGACACACGTTAAACCTAAAAGCATGTCCCGACTACATTTCCTGTCAGCTAGAGGTTAAACATTTACCAGTAATCCCCAGGGTTATGGTGATCTTTGAGCTCAGGAGGTGGAATTGAATCACACCCTAGAATTCTATTGGGGGAGACAGGAGGAAAGGAAGTGGTAACAGCAATGGCTGGGTGGCTTCCCCAGCAATGGGGTCATTCTTCACAGCCCTGTCCAGGACTTAAGCAGCTGGGCTAGAAGGATTTGGAGGCAGTGGGCTGACAGGAAATAGGAGCCATAAAAAATACAATGGCACAATGGCAAAGAACAGAGAGCTCAAGGAGGGCCCTGGGCCCACACTCCAGACATCTCAGAGCAGAAGACTCAGGCTGAAGCCACCAGTTTTACTCATCCCTTCTAGCCAGGACTGAGGAAAGTTCCAAGAAGAGGTCTACTCTTTCTCCAATGTCCCTTCCTGGTTGTTGGCCATTAGCAGAGACTGCAACATACTTTGAATGCTTCTTTACTTGGTAACCTGAATTTTGCCTCAACCATAAAGAGGCTGGGGGATAGCTAGAGATAAATATCTATTTAAATTAAGGCAGAGAGCAAAACATCTGTCTAAATGTTAGGAATTTCCCTGATTCGGGGCTCAGTGATTTTGATTCTGCTGCTAACTTTTCCTTTAATTTTAAAATCCACAAAACAGCAAGGGAGGGAACCATGTGGACTTTCGAGGCCACTACACTGTCCCTAGGCTAAAAAGTGAACTAATTATTGTGCTGGGTGGTGGCTGGTTAAATCTCCAAAGACAAATGGGGTAGGGAGGAAAAGGACTAGGCTATCCCTGGTCACCAGCAGCTGCAGACACCTACATCCATTGGTGTTATGTTGGAAAAATACTTTTCGAATCAAAAAGTACTAAGTATGAGCTATGATAATAGCTTGCGTTAGAAATAATGCCCAAATGATTCTTTAAGGACCTATTTGCAGTAATCCAAGTAGCTCTAAATTCTCATTCATTCACCCATTTAGAAAATATTTATGAAAATATAGTGCAGAATACTATACCCAGGGCAGACCTAGTACTGAGAAAAATGCATGAAAGTAGAGAAACACAGGGCGTAGAGACCAATGTCTTGGCTGGCTAAAGCAAGTATGTGCAAGAGAGTAATAATGAAGTGAGATTGGTAGGGTCGGTGGCAGATGATGGAGGGCCTTGAATGCCAAAAGAAATTTGAACTTTACTTGTAGGCAACAGACAAAATTGAAAAATGACATAAGGATGATGAATCTTGCAGGGATGGGAAAGATGGATTGGGGGAGATAGGAAAATGAAGGGCTGAATTGAGATAAGATTGTCCTTGATTGCTTTAGAGAGTACAAAAACCAATAAATAAATATTTATGAAGTGCCTACTGTGGTAGGCATTGGGAATACAAAGATGATGACTTGTTAACCATCTCCTCACCATTTAACATATTCTCTGGCCATTGCCTTAACTTCTTAGTCTTTGGAACCTTAGATTCCATCCTGGGTCTCACAGCTTTAAGTAGGCTTTCCCACTACCACTTTCTAGCCAGCTCCATACCCTGCCATTTTTTCCCCCAACTAGTTGTTTTTCCCCAATTAGAATGCAAGCTCCTTGAAGGTATGGGCTGTCCTGTTGGCTTATATCTATAGAAGCCAACATTGCTCAGCACAGTGCCTGGCACACATAATGTTTAATAAATGTTTTCTCTCTTTCTCTCTCTCCCTCCCTCCCTTTTTTTCCTCATACATATTCTATCTCTATCTAGATATTAACCTCTATACATCATATTACTTCTTGTTGTCCTCAAGGTATACTTCCTGCTACAATGTCCTTTTTAAAAATTGTACCTGCCTTATTATGGTAGCTAGTGGTGCAGTGGATAGAGTTCAGGGCCTGAAATCAGGAAGCCTCATCTTCCTAAGTTCAAATCTAGCCTCAGGTACTTCCTAGCTGTGTGACCCTGGGCAAGTCACTTAATCCTGTTAGCCTCAGTTTCCTCATCTGTAAAATGGGGAGAAGGAAACAGCAAACCACTCCAGTATCTTTGCCAAGAAAACCCCAAATGGGGTTAAAGAGAGTCAGACACAACTGAAATGACTGAACAACAAATGCCTTATTTCTTCTTCTAGGTAGAGAATTAAGGAACTGGAAGGAAAAAAAAATGAAGAAAACAAGCTTGGTGATTTTGGCAGCCAAGTTAAGTTCGGTGGTTTGGACAGAGACAGAACGTTATACTGCATTGGTTCACACAAAACAGAGCTGGCTGACAAATTAACAGTTGAACAAATCAAGCCAGCAAACTAGTGTAACTCTGCGCACTGGGTGCAGGTTATGCTTTGATTCCACCTTTCCAACTGCTGAGCCAAACTTTGCCAAACTGTTCCAAGAGCAATCATTTAAGGATTAAACTGGAAAGACAAGGAAAAGAAAAACACAAAAGAGATGCTGAGACTTCTATAATGCTCCCTTTTCTTGGAGCCACATCTGGACTCAACATCATAATCCCTTTAAAAAAAAAAAGTGATGTTTTAAAAAAAAATCTCAGTACCATGTATTGGAACAAAGACGTAGTGAAGCAAGACTAACCAATACACTGATCAAATCTAGTAGCATATGCATTAGGAAGTAGAAACATCACTAAAGAAAATAAGAGCAGGCAGACAATACCATGTACATTACATACAGGAAGGCTCTTGCACATCTTGGAGGGTACTGACAGGTCAATTCTCAAGATAATGATAGCAAACTAAATGTCTGGGGAAAAAAATCAATTGCCTTTTTTTTTCTTTAATGGCAAACCAAGAAACATCCATTACAATGAACCTTATGTTCCTACATTCCTATTTCTACATCTTTGTAAGAATGATCTCCATGCACATTGAGGGCATCCTTGATGGTTAGAGGAGGGAACAAAGTTGTCACAGATGACATTTATAGTAGGTCACATCTTTATAGTCATACAAATTCCCACTGTACTTGACTATCTGAAAAAACAAAACAAAACAAAACAAAACACATTTGATTCCCAAAAGCACAATGTTGACTTACAGGCTCACATGCAGTAAAATGTTTCTTGTAGTCATAAGGACTGAATCAGATTTCATTGGTACAGGGAACTTCCAGCTGAGGAAACTTCCCCTACTAATGCATCAGCACCTTCTCTTAACTTTTAGAGAACTGTCTAGAGTATGGAGAGGTTGTGACTTGCCCAGGGTCATGAAGTCAGCAAGTGTCAGAGTAGGATTTAAATCAATGTCTTTCTAATCCTGACCTCTAATTCCAAGGCCAGATCTTAATCCATTATACTAAGCTCCGTTAAATATGCATGCTTATCATGCATATGTAAAATTACATAAGATTCTTTGAAGCATAACTAATCATTTTTCTTGATGATTCTCTGATTAATAAAGTAGATGAAGAATTCCTATTGTTCAGACTCTAATATGGACAGCCCAATACACCAGAATAAGCAGGTGGACCTCAGAATTGAACTGGAGAGGGGTGGGCTGGATTGGCTTGGGAACAAAAGTCCATCTTTTTTTTTTTTCAGTATCAATATCCTTGCAGTGATTTTGTATGGCTGAAAGTCATGGAATACTATAATTACTGAAAACTTAAAAGTTGTCAATCACCCAAAGGGTAACAGAGCATACATACAGTGGGCATGAGTGCAATGCAGCATATTACCAATGAAGAATTGTGCAGTGAACAAAATCAATAGTTAGAAAAAGAAGAGAAGCTGTCTTGAAAGGGGGGAAAAACCTTTGTTATTCCCTAATAAATAAGGGCTCAAATGACACAAACAGGGAGTTTACAAAGGAAGCAGTACATATGACAAATTATGGTATATGAGTGTGATGGAATACTGTTGTGCTACAAGAAATGATACAATGAGCAGTTTCTGAGAAAACTGGGAAAAGGCATATAAATTGATGCAGAGTGAAGTAAAACAGAGCTAGGAGAACAATTTATACAATAACAACACTATAAAGACAAACAATTTAGAAAGACTTCAGAACTAAGATCAATGAAATGGTTAACCATGATACCAGAGGACCAATGACAAATGCTAACTATCTCCTGACAGAGATGCAGATAGACATATATTTTTTGGACATGGATTATTTTTGCTAAACTATTTATGTTACAAAGTCCTCCTCTCTCCCACTATGAAGAATTCATATAAACATATTTTTAAAAATGTAAAGAAGAACAACACTGAAAGGAATTAAAACTGCTCGGTACAGTGACCAATCGTGACTTCGGATAACTATGAAAAACACCTTCATGCTCTTGGCAGAGAGATGGTGGAAAATACACGTAATAAGGTATAAATTGTCAGACAGGGACAATGTGTTGATAAACATAGGCATAAGTGAAGGAAAAACAATTGACATATTCTGTGTACTGTACTACAATCTATACAATGTCAAGAGCTCTGGAGGAAAGCCTCCAAGACATTGGGTGAAACCCTCATGGAGGATTTAAGGGAAGACATAGTTAGTTAGGTCTCCCATGTGATGAGAAGGTACAAATGGATCATGATGTGCACCCTTAGAGGAAGTACCTGTATCAGCGAGATCACACATTCATGGATATATCAAGGAAGTATAGCTATTTATTAGTTAATATGTTCATTTTAAAATAATTTACTAAATGCCTTTTCAACAAACAACTGAACCTTTAAACTACTTTTTACACAAGTGACAATGTCTTTCCACTTGCCAGTTGTCCTTCTTGTTCAATAGTATCAACCACTTATTACAGAAATCTGAGAGTTAAGGAGCAAGGTTATTATCCCCCAAGGGGGGAGGGTGAGAAGAAACATAAGCATTTTTATTTCCTCCAATTTTTTCCAGGGCTGGAATGATGCTTAAAAATATTCTTAATTGGCTCATATTAATTTTGGACCTGATCATTGCTTAGGATGATTTAAAAAACTTAAAAAAACATACAAGAATGAGTTAATAATAACTAAGGTGAATTTAATAATCTGTTTTTTTTCCCCCGGGGAACTTCAACAAAAATATTACCACTTTATATTACAAGAAAACTCAGTACTCTGATTATTTAGACACCAGAAAGAGTATATTGTAACAGTGGATGTATTTTAGGTAAATAATTTCTTTGAAAAATTGCAATTCACCATCGTTGACAGTCATTTGCAATGACTATTATCATTTCCCTTATAACTTTCAGAGTATCTTCTTTTAAATTGTAACAACACTTGGAGAGGATGAGCTGTGACCTGCCATATTGTTGTTGGGAGTACCTCTATTTTCAAGATCATATACATTAGCATAATGGGTCCTGTCTTTGCTACTCCTATCTTGTCATATCATTGGCACCCTCCAATACAGGGGTGGCCTTGAGGGGGAAAAAAACAAACTACTGATTTTGATACTTGGTTTAAAATGTGGCAAATGAGTGACTTAAAAAAATAAATTTTACATATCAGACATCTGCAAACATGGATAATAAGGGGTTTACTACAATTTGTCTTTGAATAAAGCATTTATTCATGATACTGTGACATTTTTGTTGCCCAAAGGGTCACTAAGTGAAGGGTTTAAATAATTTTAAGGCAAGATTCTCCTTATCTGTATTTTAACCCATTCAACTAAGTGCACTGCTCATATTCATTTTATACATTTCTTTAAATTAAGGCAAACAGAGAAGTTTTCAATTAAGGAATAAATAGTTCTTCAGTAGAGGACTAAATTTGACTATCTTATACAAAGAATTCACAAAAAGGGGAAAAGTAATTTAATAAAGCATAAACATTTTAAATGAGATGACAACTACATGGAGGAGGGCATTTTGTGATTTCAACAGTTTAAAAAGCAAAGCAATTCTCTGTAAAAGTAAGAAAAAAGAAACTCATGTAATGGACACTTTTTTAATATATGCACCATTTGTCCAGTCTCACAAAAGGCCTCAAAATTTGATATCTGAAGGTTAGGATGGACAACTGAGATGTTAAAAAACAAAGTGTCTTCCTTGCAAACATTAGGCAGTACAAAAATAGTTTTAGCACCCAGACATGCTAAAGGTAAGGAGCTGGGATTAGTTATATCTGAACCTTCTAGAACAGTGGTATCAAATTCAAATAAAAAAGGGTCCACTAAACTTACTATATAAGGATTTTTGCAGGCTGCAGTCAGAAAACCACATATTAACATTATTTATGTTCTACTGTATTTTTATTTTATTAAATATGTCCCAATTACATTTTAATCTGGTTTGGGAAAGTGTCTGACACCTCTGCTCTAGAGCAACTAGAACTGGTGATGCCAGATGGCACATAAAGAATTGGATTCATCTCTGGGGCTTTTTGGTACATCTCCATGTCCTACGGGAAACAGCTCATTATTCCGTGCATGCAAACACAGAAGTAGATATTCAAGGTATACAGAGACGCAGATTAAACATCAATTTTATTGGTCTTCCCAGTTATTCTGTATTAGTGTCAAGTACTAGTTTAGAAAAATTGGTATCATTACAATTTGCATAACCACTTACTGAGCTGAATATTTATTCTTTTGTCAGTGGTATGTTTTACTTATCTCAAGTGTATTTTAAGAAAAATTTTTTCAAATTGACAACTTTGCAGTGTGAAGGAACATCTTTTCCTTCCCAAGAACTCCCTTATGGAGGAAGCTATGAAGCTTTTCCTCTTCTCACATACCTTCAGTATTTATGTTCAGTTACAGTAAACCAAATGCTTTTTCTACAACTAAATTGATTTTGAAAGACCTCCTGAAAGATGACTTTTCTTTAATGCTTCAGGGACTTCTAAAGAATATCTTTGGAATATAGAATATATCTTTAAAGTTTAAAATTGAGGCGTCATTTAAAAGAAAGCAAACAATGAAAAAAAATAACCTAATTGGTTTAAGTTGGTCTAACATGGCTGCACTCATCAACTGATCAATGAAAATATCCTCTAATTTAATGTTACTATAGTTAGATTCTAAAATCCCAGCTACTGAAAATCTACTACTGGAGAAATGACACAAGTGTTGATTTGGAAGGGAGTAGCTCACCGTGAGCATACTGACCAAATGCTAAAAAAGCAGACTCTCTCATTCAATAATCATTTGAGGCTGAACGCTATAGAAAGTTCCAGAATATGGAAACTTTCCATCCTTAGGGAAGCAACGTTATCAGAGGCAAGTAAACCATCCACTGTTCCCTATATTTCCTTGGTATACAAAATCAAGGAAGTTGAAATAAAATTAACTAGTTTTGTCATAGGAAAATCTGGATGAAGAGATGAGAATTATCAGTATGCTTTAAAAATCCTGAGTCAAACATAAAAATACTAGCACACCTTATCTTTTGTTAACTAATAAATAGAAGTTTAAACAAGAGAATGCAATGAATTATTTAAATCTGAATGCAGAGAATAAATACTTTATTAACTGATTACAGTTTAAAAGACTGATCATTAAAACCATCACGGTAATGTGGAAAACATATAGGGCAGTATTAAGGCTGGGCCATAGAGAAACAAATATTGAAACTGTTTTTCTTTTCATTTGGATAACCTCTGCATTTTTCTTTGTTACATATTTAGGCAGTGGGCTGTCATCTTCTGCTAGTTAATTAAATCAAACTTGGTCAACATGTCTCTAGGCCATCCACTTGGGAGAGGACACTGCCCCACAACTTTCAATAGATCTAGTGGCCCAGATGTGATCCAGTAGGTTGGTGAGCACATTCCACATGTGGCAGTAAACAGAATTTTAATGCATTCATGTTGGTGCACACAAGAGTGAACAAGTCATCATGTGTCTTCCAGGAAAACTAACAGGTTAATTTATTTACCATCTTAACAGCCCTCACTCTAAAACAGACAGGGATTTCCAAGTCAGTACAGTGCCTATGTTGCATATTGCTTACCACCCATCCCCAAACCCTCCCATTAAAAAAAAACAACCCCAAATGGTGTTTAGAATAAGATCAAATGGACAAATTGCAATTTTAGAAATTCTTTTGAGTGTTCAAAATCTCAAAATTACTTCCTTATGCAAAGTGGCAATGCAAACAGCAGTCCGACATAGTGTAGTTTAATTTTCCATTTGTACAGTTCCCTTTTTGTAAGATTGGGCAACAAAAAAAGACATCAATTTTATCCTTCTGAAAAAAATGTTTCAGCTCCCTAATTCCACTTCTGAAGGAAAAGGCAGAGGCAAGTTTACATTATCTCAGAAAACTGAATAAATGGCTTTATTTGGTATCTTCAAGATGCTTCACCTTCTGTAGGGGACGTTGGTGTTGTAGGAGAAACCATATCAGGTTTTCGTGAAATTCTATCCAATTCTGCCTGAACATCTGTCAAGACAGGTTTCTGGCCTACAGAAAAATGAAAAATAAAACGGTGAGTTCACAAGAAAAAGTACTTCATTTACATTAATGCTCTTAATAAAAATCTAATCATAAAATAAACTGAAAATTATGTCTTACACAATAAATTATGGCAAGTACTCAGTTAAAAAAGGTTCTACCTACCAAAGGAATATCAAACTTGAAACTGCCTACATGGAAGCAATTCCTATAACAACACTCAAATTTTCAAGGTTCATTATTTCAGATGACTTATCAGTAGCAACTACAATTGAATATAGCAGTATCCCAAAGTTATATTACTAATTTCTAAACAATACCAAATAATCTATGAACAGATCATCTACATTGGGGATTCATCATACAAAATGTGAAGCCTTTGTTTGTTACCTAAGGGTCATCCAAATTGGCTCTTTGTAGAGTGGCAAAGAACAAACCTGTTAAAAACTGGCTGATGGCTCTGCTGAAGCTAAAGATAATGAGCCCATCTTCTCCCTTTCACCCCCCAATCAATCCTTCAACAATTTGTGATTTTATCAGTGTTTCAGATTTCATCCAGCAACCCTTCTACAAATGAGTAGACCAATCTTAGAGTTACCTGAGGGTCACACAGCTAGTGAGTGGCAAAGGCCAAATTTAACATCTGGTGTCCCTGAGTTCACATTATTCCCCAACTGTGCAGTTTCTCCCTGGGATCTATCCTCAATGTACAAAAATCTAAAGATCAAAAACTGAAGTGTTTTACAAAAATGTTTCCAGTCTCCTTTCCAAATGCTCAAAGAATGTTACCGTCTCCATTTACAACCTAATCATTAAGTACCATGAGAAGTGGTGCTGCTTCTGTGAAGTGGGATAACCCTGACCTCTGTAATGAAAAATGTGTTTAGTACCAGTGGCTAGATGGCGGGAGGACACTACTTAAAGGCATTCACTGACCACTATTTGGGGGCTTGGTCTCTATTCCAATTATTTTTACATTTAACCACGAGTTATTAAGGTTTTGCACTGGGCATCTAAGATAGAAAGGCAACAGTTCCTACCCTCAAAAAACGTACCTTGTAGTGGGAGATTAAACATGTAAATGCTGTTATTTAGTCACTCAGTCATGCCCAACTCTTCATGACCCCCTGGACTATAGCATGCCAGGCCCTTCTATCCTCCACTGTCTCTCAAAATCCATCCAAGCTCATGTTTGTTTCTTCCAGGACACTATCTATCCATCTCATCTTCTGCTATCTCTTTCTCTTTTTGCTTTCAATCTTTCTCAACAGCAGGGTCTTTTCTAATGAGTTTTAATTATGGGGCCAAAAGTCTTCTCCAGCACCACAATTTGAAAGTGTCAATTCTGTGGTACTCAACTTTTCTTACAGTTCAACTCTCAGTCATATACCACCACTAGAAAAAAACGATAGCTTTGACTATACAGACCTTTGTCAGCAAGGTGACGTCTCTGCCTAATACTATGTTGTCCAGATTTTCCACAGCTTTCCTTCCAAGAAGCAAGTGTCTTAATTTCATGGTGCAGTTGCTGTCTGCAGTGCCCAAGAATGCAAAATCTGACAATGCTTCCATTTCTTCTCCTTCTATTTGCCCAGAAGTGATGGAACCAATTGCAAAGATCTTAGTTTTTATTTTTTTGTTGCTTTTTTTTTTTGTTAAGCTTCAAGCCAGCTTTTATACTCTCCTCTTTCACGCCACATCTAGAGACTTCTTTTTTTCTTTAATTTTCTTTCTTTCTTTATTTTTAGCATGTGTTTTTAAAACTTTGTGTTCCAAATTTTCTCCCTTCCTCCCTCCCCACCCACCCTCATTGAAAAGGCATGCACCTCAGTACAGGTTATAGATGTGCAGTCATGCAAAACACTTCCACAGTAGTCCTGTTGTGAAAAACTAAGTACATTTCCTTTCATCCTATCCTATCCCCCATTTGTTCTAGTCTCTCTTTTGACTCTGTCCCTCCTCAGAAGTGTTTGCTTTGGATTATCCCCTCCCCCAATCTGCCTACCCTCTCTTGTTCCCTTCCCCCTCATTTTCCTGTAGGGTAAGATAGATTTCCATACCCAATTGAGTGTGTATGTTATTCTCTCCTTAAGCCAAATCCTATGAAAATAAGATTCACTCATTCCCTCTCACCTTCCCTCATGTCCCCTCCACTGTAAAAGCCTTTTCATGTCCGTTTCATGTGAGATATTTTACCTCATTCTACTTCTCCCTTTCTCCTTCTCCCACTATAATCCTCTCTCACCTCTTAATTTTATTTTCCAGATATCACCCTTCATCTTCAGCTCAACCTGTGCCCTCTATCTATCCAGCTATACAGACATATAATTTTTGTCCCTCCCACTACTCTAATACTGACAAAGAACTCATGAGTTACAAATATCATCTTTCCATGCAGGAATGTAAACAGTTCAACCTTAATAAGTCTCTTATGATTTCTCTTTCCTGTTTTACCTCTTACATGTTTCACTTGAGACAGAGCTCACCAAAAACAGGCATCCTCTGCTTTTTTTTTTCTTGCTTTTTGGTGAGGCAATTGGGGTTAAGTGACTTGCCCAGGGTCACAGAGCTAGTAAGTTTCAAGTGCCTGAGGCTAGATTTGAACTCCTGACTCCAAGGCCGGAGCTCTATCAACTGTGTAACCTAGCTGCCCCTAGAATCTTAAACATAACCTTGCTGGTGTGTGAAATGAGCACAACTGCTCAGCAATTTGAACATTCCTTGGCATTGCCCTTCTTTAGAATTGGGATGTAAACTGATCTTTTACAATCCAATGGCCACTGTGTTGAGTTTTCCAAATTTGCTGACATATTTAATACAGCACTTTAATAGCATCACCTTTGAGGATTTTAAATAGTTCAGCTGGAATTCCATCACCTCCATTAGCCTCATTGTTAGCAATGCTTCCTAAGTCTCATTTGAATTCATTCTCCAGAGTGTCTGGCTCTAGACCAGCAACCACACCATGCTGGTCATCAGTGATGTTAAGATCTTTCTTGTACAGTTCTTCTTTGTATTCTTGCCACCTCTTTTTCATTTCTTCTACTTCTGTTAAGTCCTACTATTTTTGTCTTTCATCAAGGCCATTTTGGCATGAAACATTCCCTTGATATCTCTAATTATCTTGAAGACATCTCCTTTTTTCCATTCCATTGTTTTCTTCTATTTCTTTATATTGCTCATTTAAGAAAATCTTCTTCTCTCCTTGCTATTCTCTGGAATTCTGCATTCAGTTGGGTATCTCTTTCCCTTCCCCTTTTTCCTCAGTTATTTGTAAAGCCTCATCAGACAGCCATTTTGCTTTCCTGCTCTTCTTTTTCTCTGGGGCGTTTTTGTTGTTGTCTCTCGTACAATACGGCATAGTTTCACAGGAACTCTGTGCACCAGATTTAATCCCTCCAACCAATTCATCACTTCCATGTCATATTCATATGGGACGTGATTTAGGTTTTACCTATATGGGCTGATGGTTTTCCCTACTTTTTTCAATTTAAGTCTGAATTTTGCTCATGATCTGAGCCACAGACAGCTCCAGGTCTTGTTAACTGACTATACAGAGTTTTTCCACCTTTGGCTACAAAGCATATAATCAGTCTGATGGTGATATGGATCATCTGGTGATGTCTATGTGTAGAGTCGCCTTTTGGGTTGTTGAAAAAGTGTTTGTAATGACCAGTGAGTCATCTTTTTTTGATATGATTTCTAGTGATGATGTAGGTCTTCATGGAACTGACCAATTTTAGCGTCTTTGACATCAGTGGTTGGAGCATAGGCTTGTATTAGTGTATAATACTTGTATTACTGTTGAATGGTTTCCCCTGGATTTGAACAGACATTGTTTGGTCATTCTTGAGATGATACCCCAGTACTGTTTTTCTCACCCTTTTATCAATTAGGAGGGACACTCCATTTCTTCGAAGGGATTCTTGCCTACAGTAGTATATGTAGTGATCACCTGAACTAAACTCACCCATGCCCATCCACTTGAGTTCACAGACTCACAGACACCCAAGATGTCGATGTTCAAACTTTCCACCTCCTGTCTGACCATACCCAGCTTTCCCTGGGTCACAGATCTTACATTCCAGGTTCGTATGCCACACTGATCGTTGTAGCATCAGACTTTCCTTTTGTCACCAGGCATATCCACAGTTGAGCTTCCCTTTGGCTTTGGCCTGGCTGCTTCATTCTTCCTAGAGCTACTTGTGCGCGTCCTCTGATCTTCTCCCGCGGTGTGCCGGACACCTTCAGACCGGAAGGGTTCATCTTCTGGTGTCACATCGTCTATCTTTTTTATTACTGTCCATGGGGTTTTCTGGCAAAGATATCGGAGTAGTTTTCCATTTCCTTCTCTAATGGATCACCTTTTGTCAGAACTCTCCACTATGACCTGTCTCTATAAGATAACACTGCACAGCATAGCTCATAATTTTACTGAGCTATGCAAGTCCCTCTGCCACAATAAGGCAGGATATGTAAATACAAATATTTACAATTTTAGGAACTACCAGCAGAAGCATTTCAAAAGCTGCTGATTCATGCAAAACGGTTTTTAACAAGGTCAGCTACTAGTTAGTACATTTATGAAACAACCTCTAGGATGCATAGATAAAATGATACACAACTAGCAAACACTACTAAACAAACAATGTTATAGTTCAAAAAGACAAACTGAACAACTACTCAAAATCCAGGCCTACTTTTTAGTCATGTAAACAAAAATGTTTATTTCTAGAACCTAAGAGTAGGCACACTCTAAGGACTACAACTCATGTAACACACACAGTTCATTCCATCATTTTCAATATTTCACCCCAATCCTTACCTTACCTCATCCTGAAACTGTAAAAGTGATAAGCAACAGAAATATGTATAAGAAATGAGCATTTTCTAAATCCCCACGCCTCTATTTCCACAAGCTGTTTAAGTTCCAATGAACCTGGAGGAGAGTGGGGTTCTAGATGACAAAGGCACTATGCTGACTTAACTTTGCTAATCTGAGGCTAAAGACCCCTCAGGCCTCGGGTAAGGCACGCTGGAGGACCACAGGGCTTTTTGTCTGGATTGCTGAGCCTCCTCATTGGCACCTCAGCCTCATCTGCTCTTGTTAGTGTTCTCTGGCCAGGGAATGGCCTAAAGGGCCCTGGACCTCTCAGGCAGAGGACTGTTTCCGGAATTAACCCCAAGTCACACTATTTTCTGGAGCTAATGAGGGAGAGTGCCAGGAAATGGTTTGTTGGTTCATTTAACCCTCTGCTCTGTTCCAGAATGACCCAAGTTCCCTCTGGAGTGTCATTCATCAGAAAATACCACCAGGGAGCAGCATATTCTTTTTTACCAAAAGATTTCTATAGTCTTTCAAACGATACATTTTATTTTGCCTTGTATCAATTACTTTCTATCCCACTCTTTTCCAGGTTAAAGAAAAGCTTTCCACATAGGGCTTATTTTCCAATATAATCATGAAATCAATCTTTGTGGAACTCTTCCAGTTGCTTCATGCAATCTCCAATTGCAGTGCTTCAGAATGGCTGGGGTCCAGGGGGTATGGAATTGGCCCAGGGCCTGAGGACCAACGATGAGAAGTTCTTTGGTTTCCAAAGCAAATATCTGCTAGGTCCTTGGGAAGGTCAAATGAGACCTCACCCCCACCCCCCACATAAAGTTTACTACCTCTGCAATATCACAAGTATGGAATTCTTTACAAGTCAGGAGTCTTAGATTTTGGTCCTAGCTGTCTCATTAAATCATAACCTCACTGTGCCTCAGCTTCTCACCTATAAAAAGTTTAAAATATGGGTTTTGTGGAAAAAAATCCACAAAAATGAAAAGTCAATTATTTACTAGAGTCCACCATACCTGACTTTTTTGCCGATGGTGGTAAAGTGCTGCCTCCGCCGCCACCCCCGCCCCCTCCGGGGCTGCTGCTACCGACACCAGGGCCCCCGGGTGAGCCTGTTTTTTTACTCAGCAAACTATTGAAGAAATTAGCGAGGACACCTTCACTTGTAGCTCCGGCTGCATGAAAATAAATGTTTTTATTAATAAAACGTCTTCATCCCTCCCTAAATGGGAAATGCTATTAGATAAACTCAGTCTAACTAAAAAGATTCATGTATGAAGGGCCTTCTCTGGACTGAGTATTGCACATCTCAGGGGGAGAAACAATTTAGATGTTGTCAATTCCTTGCCTTTCGGGGCTTAGAGTCTGGAAGGGCATTGACACAGGTCAGACTACTTCAGTTGAGTTTTGAGTTCCGATTTTGAGAATCTGAGCACATTAACTCTTATCTCAGGTTAGTCCTATGTAAATAATGTCTACTGTAGCAACAGTGTAATAAACGATCAATGAAAGCAGTATGATGCATGTGCTAAAAGGGGGCCCAAAACTTCTCAAACTTATTCTCTTAGAAAAAGATACCTTTCATATTTGGATCAATTTTTTTTGACCCAGCAGGGATGGGTGACACGCTGGCCACATTGGATGACACTGATCTATTAGGTGTTCGAGGGGAGCCGCCAGGAACTCGTGGAGAGGAATCCTGTGCCAAGACAGTAACAGGAGGATCTGTGAAGTTTGCCAACAACTACGGAAGCTTCCAGTACCAAAGAGATTGTTTTGTACAAAACTGCCCTGGCCCTACTGCACCCCCCTCCCCCCACTCCATTGACACATCTGACTCTGAGCTACCCATGAACAACTCTGCCCTGGGGAGAACACACTGCAGGCTATCTGGAGCACAGACCCCTCCACGACACAATGACCCTTTTAATTGTGCATAAAAGTAACAAGGACATAGAGAAGAAAGGCAATGGTCATCTTCAAAAAATAAAAGATACCACACCTTAGTGAAGGGGAAAAAAATTCCATCCAAATTAGTGAAAAGACTGACACAGAGACAGGATCCTAGAATCACAGATCTGGACTTGACCCAAGGTCACAGAGATGGTAAGCATCAATACCCATAAGACCTTGGGCAAGTCACTTAGCCTTCTGGGCCTCAGTTTCCTCATCTAGGTCCCGGACTAGATGGTGTCTGAGGCTTTTTTCAGCTCTAAATCTTTGATCCTATGAGACTTATTTACATCTTCAAATATATACAATCTCACAAGCAAGACTAATGTAAATGGATGCCTCAAGAAGCAAGAAAATTTGTTCTATTAGAATAAATATTTTCTTCTATTATCCTGTTTAATTTGATTAACAATTTTTTTCAAAGTTTCATACATACTTTTTTTCAAAGTTTAACATATAAACTTTAGCCCAGCCCAAATTCATTTAATGAAGTTTTATTTTTAGTAAACTTTCTTTGGTTGGAAACTTGCTACAGAGGGATCTGGTTTTTAATCCCTCGTCTATCAAAAGTAGAAGACGACAAGCCCTAAAAAGAAAAGCTACGGGGTGACTGGGTTTTCAGTGCAAAGTACTACCTCATCCCATTTTATAACTACTAACAGTAGTTACAGTTTGAGGTGAGGCTCCTCACCTCAAAGGTGAATCTAAACCAGGCAATCAATATTTTTAAGCACATACTGGGGGTAGCCCTGTGCTGGTGCTAAGGCAAATACCAAGTGGCCCCCAGTCTCAAGAAACTTACAATTTAGTAGAGGACAGGACACTAACAAAGCACAATATTAATTATAAAACAAAGGGCAAAGTGAGGCTGGAGGGGAAAATTCTCTTTCACTATCATTTCCTCCCAGCCCTAGGCCATGAAGCCCCCCTGACCTCAGCTCTGAGGAGTTCTGAATGATGGGGAGGAAGATATTCTCTCACACTGTATGGGTAGTGGAGTTATTGTTTCCAGGCTGCAGCTCCCATGCAAATGCTGCTACACATGAATGTTGGGGTGCTACAGCACCTTTAGTACAATACATGGATGTACTTGGATTTTTTATTTAGAATAGGGAGCCCTGGGAGAACACTCCCTCCACCTATACAAGTCTGCATCTTCTCTACAAGATATGGTTTTAGGGAGTTACCTGGGCTACTAAGAAGTTAAGTGACCTGTCTGGGGTCCCACAATATCTATCAGGGGCCAGATTTAACCAGGGCTTCCTAATTCTCCATCCACTAGGTTACATTCCCTTTTTGCATGTATTATGGATTATATATGTGTTTCTCTGGGCCAGCCTGGAAACCTAACCACTACTGTTTCTACATGAAAACAAATTCTAAACAGCCAGTTTAAATGATGTTTGGACTGTTTGAGGACTGCCTTTAAAGACTTTCAAAATTTAAATTGTTTCTTGAAATGGAGTAAAAGCTATGTTTAAAACAACAAAAAAGACCAAGTTTTCAGCTCTGTCTTTACTACTAGATAAGACAACTATATCACTCACACACACACACACACACACACACACACACACACACACACTCTCTCTCTCTCTCTCTCTCTCAGGAAAAAAATGCCAAAGTAATATACACTCCTGCATTTTCTTAATTTTGTAATACTAACCACTGGCCTTCCAGCAGCTGTTGGTGGTTGCTTTGCTAACTGGGACTGAAAAATAAAAACAACTTAGTTTAGGCATGTATAATTAAAGGCAAGATTTTTGCTTCAATTTTTCAAATATTGTTAGAGAACGAGTTTATATATTAAATTCTAAATCTGTTTTCAAATGAAATGTACTGACCTGTTGCTTCATAAGAAATACTTGGTCATCTTCTGCTACAATTTCCTTCTCATGAACAACCTGAAGCAAGAAATGTTTGAGTTCAACACATTATGGTATTGATATGTTACTCTAAAGATATGGAAAAATCAGAAATTGTACTAGAATATGGATGTTATCTCTCCCAAAGTCAATCTTATTCTTTGCACTGAATAGATGTTGACATAGATTCAACCTTCCCATCTGGTTGCCTCATTTTGGGGGAGTCAGACCGGGGATCTGATAAGATAGGAAACATTGACAAGATAAACATCTGATAAGATAGGATTTGGATATAGCTCCAAAGATCTTAACTTCAGTCTAAAGGAGATGTCTCAAGAGTTGGCTGCTAAAGTGACAAGCAGAAGAAACCAGCAAAAACTGTCTGGGAAACTGCAGGCTCCATATTATAAGAAAGGAGGCACTCCTATCTAAGGTCTCCCAGCACACAGGTTCTTTCCAGGAGCCCAACACCTGGAGGTCTCTTCTTTACTAGGTACTGCATAGATCTGCAAACACTTGCATTGTGCTTTGTGAGTGATTTTAAGTAGGTATATCAAACGTGGCCCATTAACCTCAAGTGTTGCAGGAGGAACACAATTAAAATGTAATGGGGAAATATTTAACATACATAAATATGTAACACATACAGCGTTATTATGTGGTTTTCTGAGTCAATATGCAGCCTGCAGGTATCGTTATACACGGTTTAGTGGTCCCTATTTCTATTTGAGTTTGACACAACTGATATTAAGTAATTTTCATTTATCATGTATGCTACTTATTGTATATGGACCTAGATAATTCTTTCTCCCTGGAAAATAACCTTTATTTACTTTTCTTATATTCTCCCCCATTTCCCAAAACATTTACTATATTAGGTGGGAGTTTAATAAATGTTTGCTAGTTGGTCCAAGACACATTCAGGTGTCTGATGTATAAAACATCATCATTATTTTTTTTTTAAGACAATTGGGGTTAAGTGACTTGCCCAGGGTCACACAGCTAGTAAGTGTCAAGTGTTTGGTCTGAGGCCGGATTTCAACTCAGATCCTCCTGACTTCAGGGCCAGTGCTCTATCTGCTGCACCACCTAGCCGCCCCCAACATTATTATTTTAAAAACTTTTCCAGACCCTATGCTAGGAGTTAGGGCTAAAGAACTACAAAACAAACAAACAAATAGAAAGAAACAAACAAACATAAAACAAAAAGAAAGCCAAAACCAAAAAATTACACAGAAATAGTCTTTGCTTTCAAAGTATTTACATTCTACTGGGGGGAACTCAGATCCTCCTAGTCACAGCCAGCTCATCATTGCCCCATTCCCAGGCATTAAAGCAGACTGGGTACAATCACTTAGGCTTTTGCCTAAGTTGGGTTTCCTAAGTTTTCGTTTGCTTAATTGTGTTTTAAAGAACTACAGAATCCCAGAGCTACAAGGACCAGGAAAAGGTCATCTGGTTTGAATCCATGATGGCTTCAAGCCCCCTTTAATTTTTCAATTTTCTACATTTTAAGGCTGGCTCAGATAAAAGGTAGGCAGGAAGTTTCATTGTTCTGCCAGCCCCGTCACCACACAGAGCCACCTTCACCATTTATTATTGCAGAGACGCAACAAAATAGGGCATGTTCCTGTCTTCCAACCCAAAACTGGATTCTTCCCTAAAAGAATCTCGTAATCTACTGAAGTGATGATTAGGCCAGCAGGCCTACCTATGCTCAATAAACCCTTACTTAACCCTCCAGTAAAGAAATTTCAAAGATCCTAAGAACTACTTATCATAGTTATATGAATCGTTGTGGCCTGCCTAATTACTGAACTGTTTATAAGATCTGTATGGATTCAGTGAAAAAAAAAATGCTAGATTTGGAGGATCTGGGTTCAAACACTGGTGCTGCAATTTACTACTTATGTGACCCTAAGCAAATACCTTACCCTCTTCAGGGCTCACTTTCCTCATTTGTAAACTAGAAGGGATGGAGATGAGATAACTTTTAAGGTCTCTTTGAGCTCTAGATCTTTGATCTTATCCTTTAAATGCACAACTAACTTCTTAAAAGTGGGAAAGGAAAGATAGAGGATGAACGGTTCTTGGTTTCTCTGGGCAGGAAAGGATTGAGAAGCTTATAAAACCCTCAATCTCCAATGGTATGAAATAAGTACCATATGACTCTCCACTACTATAAAAATGTGAATATGTGCTTACATTTGTGAGCAAATATAGGCTAAAAGCAAAACCCCTACAAAGCTAAGTAATCTAAGAGCTCAATTTTAGCTCAATTTACCCTTGTTATAATTACAATTAGTCATCAGAGCTACAATAAATAGAAAAGGTCCTTCCTTACAAGCAAGCAAACTCCTGGAAGGACTACAGTCCCATTTCTTTATGTAAAACACCAACACATTCGTTTTGAGGCCGTTTCCATTAAAAACAGATAATAAAATCAAGTTACCTTTCGGACAGGTGGTTTGGTTATAATATCTTCAAAACTATCTTCTGCTTTTAACGTTTGAAAATTTTCATGTAAAATTCCTATTTTCTTATCATTATCCCATCCTGCTGGACTAGAAATAAACATTACGTAGACATCAGTTCTTAACCACTTATATAGGTATATATCCTCTTTTCCAACCCAATGCCACAAGAAGAAGGAATCTGTTATGGTTCATTGCCATGGTCCTGATTATTCAAATTTGGGTTCTTTTTAATGGCCAAGGCCTTTGTTACAGGGGACAGGATGTAAAGTGATAGGAGTTTTCTTGATAGAAGATGTCTTCATAAAATAGGATCATTATTAGTGATAATCTGGATGCAGCTCTGACCCTAGGAACCTCTTGATCTCATTCAGATACATGCCTTTAAGCATTTCAAAGCAACAAATTGATTTTTTTTCCTTGAATGGATAAACCCCTCAAACTCAATACTGATATCCTCAGTCACCTTTATAGGTATGTATTAGGAAGTGGCACCTAGGTGGCGCCAGAGTGCACAGAGCTTGGGCCTGGAGTCTGGAACACTCAGCTTCCTAGCTGTGTGATCCTGGGCAAGTTACTTCAACCTGTTAGCCTTAGTCTCCTCATCTGTAAAATTTGCTGGAGAAGGAAATGGCGAACCGCTCTAGTATCTCTGTCAAGAAAACTCCAATGGGGGTCGTGAAGAATTGGACATGACTGAAATGACTGAACAACATTAGGAACACTGGCTCACCAGACCTCTCTTACACACCTGGCAATATAAAAATATTAGAGGCAGTGTGGTGCGATAGACTGTTGTGATTCCCAGAGACTGCTGCGGGGACCCCAGCTGGCCAGCTCACTTCCCTTCTCTGGGATCTAAGCAACTGTCTCAGACTCAAAGTGGCAGAGAAAGTGTTGACCAATTTTGGTAGAGGGAGTTTACTTACCCAGGAGGCCTCAATATCAAATGAAATCACAAGGCCAGTCCCTATCTTTAATACAAATAACATTCACATGTGTTACATGTAAATAAGCTGAAATTCTTTGATGTTGTGGTATAATTAATTAGATGGCTGGAAAACAACTAAAAGGCAAGAGACAAACTACCCGTGCAGCTCGAGGGAAAGGAAATTCTCTTCTTGAACAACCGATTTTTTTTTTTTAATACATAGCAAAAAAATCCTGTTGATTCCCACCTCCCTCCAGCCCCTGCCTCTGCCCCTGCCTCTGGGTTTTTCCCACGATGGTCTTTCCAAACAACTCACTATCAATATCATCACCTCTGAAAGAAAAAATATCAGAGAGTACCTTCAACCTATGAGATACTTACATAAATACTGCATCTTTTTCCACAACAACAGCAGGGATCTTAAAAGGGAATCCGTATAATTTCTGAACAATGTACTTATATACTAAATCTATATTTTTATTTTCCTTTACTGAAGTGTAAATAAGTGCTGCACCATCTAAATCAATGTGTTAAAGAAATTTCTGAGCAGACTGTAAAATTACCAGACACGTGTTAGGCACAATACCTGGAATGTTAGCACCCATAATTATTGGCTTCCACAGTAGTGATGCTGGTTTTTTACTAATTGTTTCTCTTTCTCTTTTTTTAAATAAAACTACTTAAGTATAAACTAAATAACATATGAAACAGATGCATCAAGTAAACTACTTAGAATGCTTTATTTCTTCTCAAACCCCAAAGCAACAGTAAAATTGGTAGAAACAACAACATTACTAGACCAAAAACGACAGGAAGATACACATTTCTTTATCTACAAAAATCTAGGGGGTTGAGAGGGAGTGATGGGAGGAAGCTAGGAAGCACTGTTTTCTTCACCATTAAGAAAAATCTTCCCACGCTGTCCTCATTCACTTTCAAATTTCATACACCTTACCTTCCAGCACTTTAATGTGATTTGGATACTTGCAAATTAATTAGCAATCAGGTGAGGTGAACTGGGAAGCAAGACTGATTCTTCTACAGCTGCCATTCCATATTTGTCTTTCTCAGGTATAGTATATGTAGTTGTAGGTTGGGTTTTTTGGGGGGGAAGGGGGCAGGAAGAACATTTAATCTTAAATTGTCGGGTGTACAGATAACTTTCAGAGGACAGAAGATCTTATAGAACACCAGCCTCACCTTTCCAATTCACCACTGCTGATATACACAAAAAAAGTGTCTGTTAGTGAGCCAGTGTCCTTTAATCAATTCCATTTTCAAGAATCTAATCCATGGCATTTTTTGCTACAGGGATGGGAGGCAAATTGATAGTTACAAGGGATGGCATGGGATAGAAAACAGGAAAAGGGAATACTATCAGCATAATGCTTTGACCTAGAATTTCAGTGACCTCCTCCTTCCCCAGCTCTACTTTCTTCACTCTTCTTCAGGATTCATTTTCCTTGGGCTCCAAGCTGATAGCTCGAGGGATCCAATCATACAGAGGGAGCCATGCCAAGGGTTCCGAGCTACAACTGGAGAATTTCTAGCAAATGAATCACAAAAAGCAGACATTACTCTGCTCGAGATTCTCCTTTCACTTCCTCTGGTCACCGGCTCATCTAGCTCATTCATCCTGAACAAGTCATAGAGTTTTAGAATATAAATTCATTCTGCTGCTTCTTTAATTAGATTTTTTTCAATACAACACCTAACTTGCTAAAGGGACTTTCTTTAATAGGTAATTATTTGCATTTTTCTACAAACAGTACTCCATGCACACCAGTGTAAGGACAGTCTGCTTCAGTTAGTGCTTAGCTTCAGACTCTAAAGCATAACTAGTGACACAAAGCCAAGCCTTCAATAAGGGCACTGGATTCAGAATTCATATCGTTACCAGTGATAAAGCACAGACCGCTGAGGTCATCAGGATAAAAGGAACTGACTTTGGTTGGCATCCCTCATTTGGCACTTACTATAAGCTACATTTTAATATGCATGTTTTATACCCCAAGTAGACTATAAATACCGTGAAGCCAATGCTTTCAACTTCAAGCAATACATGTCTTTAATCAGTACAAAATTCACTAGCTGAAATATCCTCTCTTTCAGAGAACCAATGAGCAGGAATGTAGCAAAAAAAAACCCAGCAAGGCAGGGAGAAATAAAAGTCATGGATGATCTATTGATCAGAAAATTAGACCCTAAATGAGACTATTAAATGGGGTTCTTTCCCCTCAAAGTTTAGAACGCTGGGAAATTCAATCAACTTACTTCCTTTCCCTCTATAATGAAAATATGGATATTACTGTACATATACAATCATTATGCAATCCCAGATTTTAAAAGGATACACTGTAAACAAAACTTCCGGATATGTGATTGAATAAAGTCAAAGTGTTCATCTCTGTAATCATGCTCTTTTTCCAACACACTAATGGCATCACACTGTTGAGTTAAAATAATTACAAAATTGCTGAAAAGATGGTATTAAATAACAATATAAGAACAGTAAATGAAAATAATAGTAAAAAAAAAAAGATTTAGAAGATAAAAATTCACTTAAAAACAACATGTATACCTTATTTAATGAAACGTATTCCTGGAAAGGTGTCAAAATAAAGCTTGCATAAAACAAAGAATTTTAGTCATAAGATTCACCACTTTCAAAGTCTACGCTGATGAGTCATCAAGGCCTGAGCTCCTGAAGGCAAGCTCTAGTACTGAGCAGAAAAGGCTTTGTTTATGGGCCCAGAGACAGACTATAGGTCTGTTAACCAGGCTAGCTGCCTTTGGAGAGGCTTATCACCAAAAAGTTGGCCTAGAGGTAATGAAGTTTTGGTCATGGAAAGTAAAGATGGCCTAGTAAGGCATAGAGGGGTGGTAACTAATGTTGGTGGAATATAGGGACAGATGAAGTAAAAAAAAAAATTCCATTTTCCCCATGATCTTCCATTGTAGTATACAAGAAGTGCTTCCACAGTGGATAGAGCACAGGCCCTGGATTCAGGAGGACCTGAGTTCAAATCCACCCTCAGACACATAACACTTACTAGCTGTGTGACCCTGGGCAAGTCACTTAACCCCACTGCCTAACCAAAAAAAAAAAAAAAAAAAAAAGAAGCAGCAGCACTTCTACCAAAAAAAAAAAAATTCCAGAATTCTCCAAATTTTTGTTTAGGCCCGTAACATCCCGTGGCCAGGTCCTTGATGGGCACTGAAAAGCTTCATTATTTGTAAAGTGCTGGGGCTACCACCATTGTTAAAAGATGAATTTATCATGGGGAGTTGAGTGTAAGAGAATAAATAACCCTGGCAGGTATCTATATTGAATAAATGAGTATGATCCCCTGCATCTGTGATCCTACAGACAGGGACACACAGGCCATCACCTGGGGCTGGCCTGAGCCTAGCACTTCTTGTTTCTGTGCTGGGAATGACTCTCTCCCTTTATGCCTGGTAAGTGTCAGGAAAATCTGCCACCTCTAACTCATTTAGGTCGTTAGTTTACTGTGAAAATAGCCAATGCGTGTAAGGGCTTTAGAGCTACCTATTAAGAGGAAAGGGAAAGTGGAGGCTTTGGAATTAGAGGCCTTGTGTTCAAATTAAGACTCTCAACTCATTCCCTGTGTGACCCTGGTGAAGCCATTTAACCTTAGATGTCTTCAGTCTTGTACTCTGTAAAATGGAGCGGGTTGGTCTAGATGGCCTCAGATGGGCTCCAAAACTGTGGTCCTAAGTCATGACCCTCGGACCTTTACAGTCTCTTACAGCTCTCCATCTTATGGACTGATGGTCCACCTCTAAGCACCGGAGACAAATGTGGTAAAGTAAATTGTGGGGGGAAACACTTCAGAGGAAGTTTTAATCTGTTAAAGATTGTGTAAGGATTAAGACAAAGAGGATACTGAAGTATAATTGGTTAGCTAAACTATTTCTTTTCCACAAGAAATATTTAGAATCTAAAATTCACTTAAGATCCATCTAGATATAAAAGCAAAACCTCACCTTTCATGCCCTTCAAAACTGGCCAATCTCTTCATGACTTTGTTTAATTATTGACCTCAATGTTTCAGTTTTCTGCACCTTTACTCAATTAATCAAAGGTTTACCAAAGCATAGGCATGACAACTAATGGTCAAAGAGAAACAACAGGTTACTTCTGAAAATCATGGCTCTAAGAACACTGGAATGATTCTGAAGGGCTCTATTTGTTAAAAAGAAATTTATCAAGAAAAAAATAAGGCATTAAACAAAACGCCCTTTACAGCTTTTTAAAAGAAACCTGAACCATCCAAATTTTCCCATAAGTGATGGGCAAGAATTAAATGTTTAACGTTTTTATGACAGCCTATTTGTTTTAGATCACATTTAGACCGATATGCTATAAACTTTAGAGTACAGTGGGATCAATATGTTTTACTACACAATTTATACCCATTCTATTCATTTATCCATTTCTTATTCATCCTTGTAAAAGGATTACAAGAACATGATCACAATTTCAAATTATTCACAGCTCTGACTGGAACAGGCAGTGTGCTACAATGGAAACAACACTGGCCTGGAAGTCAATGAGGTCTGCCATTAGCTAGTCACTTACCATCTCTTGGCCTCCACTTTCTGATCTGTGCAGTAAGGGGGTTGGGCTAGAATGATCTCAAAGGCCTCTTCCAAATCTAAAAACCTATGAGTCTATGATTCATTTCAGGCTCGTACAGTTGGTTCATAATACTTTCCCCAATTATAACACTGATCTTATAGGAAAATGAGATCCACTGAGGACACACTTTCCAGGAATGCATCATGGTGAAAATGGGATCTGCCTAGAAATGCTTACCTATCAAGATTAACAAAAATAAAACGGGGGAAAAAGTGATGTAATTTTTTAACTGTACCTAGCAAAAATGCATTCATTAGAAAATGACTATGAGGAACTTCAAGGACAGAAAAACAATTTTTAAGTTTGATGATTTTGAAATTGTTTATCTTTCAGTACTGATAGTTCAGTATTTTGTCACCTTTCCTTGTAATGCATTTAAGAGTAGAATTTTAAAAGGTTCAAATTAAAATAAAATGATCAAGATAAAAATTAAATTTCTTAAGACCAAAGCTATTTGCAAATCACTGACTTGAAATTCTTAAGTATATTATTACTGATACACAATAAAAGTTCATAAACCTATACTGGAAGAGACATGGAAATTTCAAATACATAATTTTTCAAAAAGTAAATGTAGCTTTATTACTTCAATGCAGGATATGACAAATGAACTGAACTAAGTGTCTTTCAGAGCAAAGGTCCATCAGACTACTTTTAATCAATCATTGAGTAAGAGCAATTTGCATGTAATGAATGCTGCCAAAATACTTAAGAAATATGTCCTCTAACCTAGGTGATAGCCACCCCACACCCTGAAATTTTATTTACATCACTCCTTTATCAAATTCTTATCTCAAAATTAGTGCACAAGTAAATTTTAACCCGGTTATATCTAAATTTTCCATGAACTGTAAAAAATTGGGTTCTAAAATTTTTGAGGTTTTTAACTTTTGCTCATTTTTATTTAACAAAGATAAAAGCAGGTATAATTTTACTAGGGCAGCTAGGTGGCGCCAGAGTGCACAGAGTGCTGGGCCTGGAGTCAGGAAGACTCATCTTCTTAAATTCAAATCCTGCCTCAGACACTTATAAACTGGGTAACCCTGAGCAAGTCGTTTTACCCTGTTTGCCTCAGTTTCCTTAACTGTAAAATGAGCTGGAGAAGGAAATAGCAAACCTCTCCAGTATCTTTGCCATGAAAAATGAAGTCAGATATGACTGAAATACTGAACAACAACAAATAATTTTACTAATACTTATCCCATTCTGTGATAGGATAATGCTATTGGTTACAAAAATAAGTAATGAAGTAAATGACTTAAGTTATTTTTGAAATTACATTCTCTTTAAAAGACTAACTAGGATTAAGACTTTGAATTTTAATTTTGAATTTGAAATTTGTAAAATATTTCTCCCATTAAGCTATAATAATTGTTATGTAGGGTCAGGTTCACATCGAAAAAGCACTTCTCCCCCCGCCTCCAAAGCAAAAGAATCCTGTATCTCTCACTAGTCCTGACATGGACACCAACCTTTGTGCAAACTACGAGCACCGGGACACCTAAGTTATATGTAAGCGTGTCTGCGCCCAGCGGTAACATGACGCTATCATCTGTATCTTCCTGTAATGTACTTCTTCTCTGTGGAGATGCTGGGAAATCTTCTCCAGGCTCTACGTATTCTTGGAAATCTCTAATCACTAAAAAGCAAATAACACAATTTAGTTCATAATGGTTTCATTTTTATATTTCCTACTAAAATTGAGGCATAAGGGCACAGTATATTTATCACTTTTTTGAATTATGCCATGTAAAAGAGATGATATGAATGAATAAAGATAATATAACATTAATTCTTGGGAGGACAAGTACAACATTCAACTGGAAGGCAAGGAGAAAAGAGGTAACAGTTTTGTCTCTGTAATTACAGCAGGTAAAGGGACTGGCTCGGGGCACAGGACCTGTGATTCCATCACTATAGGAAACTCTCAGGGAAGAACTAGTCACTTCTACCAGTGTAGACTGGCACTTTCTCGACTGTGGCCTGGGGCAGCTAATGGTGCAGTGGACAAAGTGCCAGACTGAGAGTCTAGAGGCCCGTAGACACCTGGGCAAGGCTCTGTACTGCTCTCGGCCTCAGTTTCTTCATTTATAAAATGGAGAGAGTAGCACCTAGCTCACAGCGAGGCTGTCAGGATCAGATAAAACAATGCACAGAAAGTACTTTGCAAACCTTCAAGTGCCATATAAATACTAGCTGTTGGATCCAGATCGTCACCGTCATCACCATCACCATCACCATCACCATCATGAGTCATTGGTGAGACCTGAACCCAGTTCTTCTTGGCTTCAAAGTCTTTATTCACTATACCAGACTGTTTTTCATAATAGTAAATCTTGTGGGCAAGTCACCTAATTTATACCGTTTCTAAACTATACTTCCACAAGATAATTGAAAGGATAAACATAAAAATAAACACCAAATAATAGCACTTTCAGAGAAAGAAGCAATATTGTTTTGAATAACAACAAAATATGTATGGATTCATTTTATGATTACTGACACTAACTATACATATACATACATACACATATTTAAGCCTGTGTGTAGAAACTGGCTCTTTAAAACCAGTCAGCAAAATCTGCCAGTTATGCAGCCACTGACCCGTAAATGATTAATAGATAACATTTCTTAGAACTACATCCCATCCTAAAATAGATTCCTTGCTTATGAAGGGCACAATGGACGGAGAATCTGAAGACGTGTATTCAAGTCTTGGCTTTCCCCTTTACTAGCTGGATGACGAGGAGCAAAGCCCCCTAACCGTTCTGACCCTCTTTTCTCATACTCATTGCTGTAATACCTGACTCACAAGATGAGTGAGAGGAAGGTGACTCTGTAAACAGTAAAGCTCTACAAGAATCTGAGCTGTTATTTTTTCCAAGGAAAGTAAAGACAGCTCAAGATTACAAGGTGAGGAAAACTCCAGAAGAAAGGCATATGTTCATTTGGCTAGGGAGAATACACACTTGTTTTACCTCTTCTAAAGAGTTGTTTATTCATATATTCTTAATAGGAAAGACTACAGTGAAATAACCTAAAATTAAATTCAACTTAAAAAACAGTAAGCGTACCACGATGCTGTCTTAATTAAATCTAGCTCCTAGCCGAGCTATTCCTGATTACAACATCATTTCCTACAGAAAAGGCAAATTCTGGAAATAGTTTATCATTCTAATAAGAAAAGGGGGAGGAGACGAAAAGGAAGGAGTTGACTACTCTTCTTTTTCCTCCTCTTTCTGGATTGGAATTGGGAGGGGGGAGCCAATGAGCTAAGCTGAAGAAGTTCCAGGAAACAGTTGAGGTTTTCAGTACTCCAAACTAGTTCCAAAATCTTAATCAAGTCATGTGCAGTGGGCAGCAGTGATTTTTACTGCTAAATAACCAGCTCCTCAACATGGCTGATGTGCAGATCTGTTTTGCTTTACTATACTTACTTTTGTTTATTTTTAATTTTTTTATTCGGATTTTAACAAGTACCAAAAAAAGAACATTTTTAACACAAAAAAACAAGAACAAAAATCCATGCTTCTGCAAGAGCCACGGGGAAAAACAGAAAAGGTGTGTCTTTGGTCCTGTCTCTCCTCCATCCCACAGAGGGCATGTGGCAGCACGTGGCAGCACGTCTGCCACCCAGTGGATGAAGACCACCCAGGCCTGCCTCTCTCTTCTCTCTCTCCTGCCCCAATACCCCAAGATGCAATAGAGGAGACAGTGGTGAGAATCTGAGATGTGGTCAAAATACTTCCCTTCCCTGACCTGCCCTTTGGTTTTCTCACGTGTAAAATGGACACAAGTTCTAGGTGCATTCCTCCCCAGGCTGGCATCTTATTCTGAGAAAAGCTCCATCAGATAAATGTGCGTGTTAGAGTGCAGCACAGTGTGGTGCTGTTCTGACTCAAAGTTGTTCATAATAAATGGCACAAGAGGCTTAATCTCCCAGGAAGCCTTTCCAAGTCTGACAATGACTTTCATGGGGCCCCTTAACAGTGGTAGCCCCAATGGATCTTTTAAGCAGTGGGATCAGAGGCACCTTCCCGGGCCATGCTAATGTTCCTTCCACATTCTGGGCTTCTATTTCCTCTTCTCTCTTGTCCAAGGAAGCTGATCCCATGGATCTAAATACACAAAATTAGCATGGTAGCTGCAACCATCCAATTCCCTCCTGCTCACCTTTGCAGCCCACAGGGGTAAGCCAAACAGTCATCCTTAAGAGAAAAGGCAATCACAGAAACAACTGAGCCACCAGGGTGGCTCCTGTCAATCATAATGTCTGGGACATCGCCTCTCCCTGGTTAACGTAACAGATTACACAAGTGAGCTTATGAAACGAAATCACTACTCAGCTAGCTGTACTATCACAGCACACATCTGAAAGAATGGGGTGGTGCTCAGCAGGCACAAGCTCAGGTCCCAGGAGAGGCCTGACCTGGCTGGATGACATCACTTCTGTAGGCCTCAGTTTCTTTACCTCTAAAATGAGGGGGTTGGATCAAGTGATAGCTAAAGGTCTGTTCTATGATTGTGACTCTATGACTAAACACAATTTTAAACCATTATAGCACAATAAAATTGGATAATAATGGAGTTGAGAATTTAAAATTAAATTCTGGAGAGATCAAAAAATTCATGTGCTAAGCTTTAAACGCAAGCAGAGTTATTTTAAAAGATTATTATTTAAATTCCAATTACAACCTTAATTATAGTTTATGATCTTAACACACATGAAAGCACACTGGCAAATCTAGTCTTTTACCTTGAAACCAGGGAGCCAAGGCTTATTTTCCTACGATAATGGAACAAAGTCCTTATCTAAATAATTATTCATACTAATAGGATTAAAAAAAAAGTACACCATGAATTTGATAATCATTTTCCAAATACCACCGACTAAAATCTAAATGCCAGCATGTATGCGCACAAAATTAAAACTCTATATTAGTAGTTCTATAGCATACTCACATTTCTGTTCCATTTCTTTCATTTCCTCAGGAGGAATTTTTAGCTTATCAATATGTTCTCTCACCACACTTGCCCATTTCTGTAAAGAATCCAAAGCAGTCCAAGGCTTTGACATGTCAACAACCAGAATAACTAAAGTGTCTCTCAGAGAGTTGGCTTCCATTGCAAATTTAAGGAGCCCTTTGTGATACAGGTCTCCATCTAAGATCCACACATTACATCTTGTTTGATCTGTACCAAAATGAAAGACAGATTTTCGTAATGTTTTCAAAAGTTAGGATATACATAAACTTTTATGAAATTATCTCATCATCAAACTAAAAACGTTATTTTTAAACATTCTTTGTATTCTCCATGAGAGGGAATGTCAAAGTAAAAATAGAATCTTTAAGGTAACCATCTATTCATTAAGCAAGTTTTCTCTGAAAAGAGCCGCATGCTAGAGGCCCAGTCTATCTGACTCCTCCTGCTCCCTATTTCCCAATCACCAAACACCAATAGGCATACATTTGTGCATGTGCCCCAACCAATTTACACATAAGACTCATCTACAATTCACCCAAGAGAGGATGTGCAAAGCACACATTTAGTAAATTCACTAAAGTGATGAGACAATTTTTGTTTTTTAAGTCAGGGAATGGTATCAGAGACTAGATGAGTGACCAAGGAAGGTAAGGAGTACAACAGGACGCTAGTTCAGTTTTAAATAGCATCTGAGATGAAAAATGAAAGGACTATCAGAGGAAGGCCAGAAAGTTAAGGCCCTGTCCAAAGGACTGCAGTCTGTGGACCTGATACTTAAGGTAAAGCACAGAATTCTCTTGAAGTTTACCCAAGTAGAAGACTGAATACAATGCAGATCTCTATAATTTTAACAAGCACATCACTGACACAAATCACTGACAAATCAGGTCACTACTCACCATCTCTGTCCTCATCATGAACACTCAAGTACAAATACTCTGCCCCTCTCCCCTTCTTGCACTCCTCCGTTCTTCCCTGGATTCTCCCTATCAAGCTTGTCTTTCCGGCTCCATCTTCACCTAGACACAAATTTGTGAAAGGTATTTTAGATCAGAATAGAAATTTAAAGTATTTGTAATAAGTATGCCTTAAAACACTTAATTTTTTAATTTAAAAAACCAAACTCCCAGCATCATAATATCCCCCTTTCCTAATACTCCATGATTTGGCCAATCTCCAGCTGTCTGCTACTACAAATAAAGCCGCTGTGCATTCTCTAGTCCTTTTGCCTTCTTATGTTTTACACAAAGTACTAGTGATGAACTCGGCCACAGCTTCTTAATCTGTCAAACGGAGATAACAATAGAATCTATTTCACAAGTCTGTTATGAGAATGAAGAGAATATGTGAGTATGCATATACATATACATATATTCATATAAACACACACAAAGCCCTCGCAGGGCGAGCCCCAATGGACATCGATAACTTTTCTGAACTCGGTCACTAACATACTCCCACCCCTCACACCCTTTCCCTCCCAGTGATTCCCAGTCGTCAGGGTCATCATTCCTCTTTGCTCCTCATCCTCCAGGGCCTGCTCCCTTAACCCAAGCCCCCTCAACCCAGCACTCCATTCTAAAGCTGCCCGGCCCTCGCACTGTGCTCTCCTGGATGCTTGTTCCAAAAGTTAACAAAACAACTTTCATCTCAAACCTTTGCCTTCTTCTACTTACTGAGACCTGGCTCCCTCCTCACGACAGCTTCCCTGGTCTCCCTCTGCGGCACCCACTGCCCCTTTCACTCACACCCCTAAGTCCCCGCTCGAGGTGGGGGCAGCTGGATCACTCCCTGCTCCCCAATGCCCCTGCCAAACTCTCCCTCTACCATCATTTGATAACCCTGCTTCCTCTGAGGTTCATATAATTCTTATTTATCACCCAATCAAGCTTCCGGTGGTTGTTAGCTACCAACCTCCAGGACTCCACTCTCTTTTTCCTCAATGAGTTAGTGCTTGCTTCAGTCTTTCTCCTCTCTCCAACTCCTGACTACACACACACACACAGAGTTTACACAATATAAAAATAGACACACAAGTTAACATATATGTACATACATACACAAATGCACTCATTCCCTTCAAACAACTTAACCTCTCAGGTCTTCAAATCACTCATTTCCCACAACCTACTCCTCCCACTAACTCAGCAACACTGAGACAGACGGTCACACCCTTGATGTTGCCATCACCCATAATGCACACCCTTCCATGTCTATGAATTTTGAAACTCCTTTATCTGACTACAGCTTGTTGTCTTTCCACTCTTCCCACTGCCTTGCAATCCTAAAACCTATTTTTCCTTCTCCTCATCACCTCAAAATCCTCTATTCCTCGGTTCTTTTCCAGGCTATCACCCCTGCACTGACCACACTCCCCTCCCTTCCCTAGCTTGACCCCATTGATGAACCAGTTCAGTTCTAGTGAGTCTTTTCTCAAGTCTCTCCTCCTTATCCCACTGAATACCCTGCTCTGTCAAGCCTCAAGCCTGGAACTCTCTTACCAAGCTTTGCTTTCATTCCAATGCACACTCTACTGAATGAAGCAAAAATAAAAAAAAAAAACACAAAACCACGATGACAGGATCCAAATTTTTTTATTCCTTTTATCTCTTCTATTGCTCCTCCTGCCCCCACCTTCTCAGCTGAAAAAAATTGAGGCCAATTGGTCAGAGCTCCCTCTTATGTCCTTGTCACCTCATGTCACCCAGATGAAGTCTGTCACTCTCTCCTCTTTCACCCCCATCTCACATGAAGGACTGGTACTTCTCTTTGCTAAAGCAACCCCATTACATCCTGTCTTCTCCAGTAGACTGTCCCTAATCATCCCATCTTCAATTTCTCCCTCTCTACAGGCTGCTTCCCCACTGCTTACAAACATGTCTACCTCTGCCCCATCCTCAAAAATTCTCACTTGATGCATTCATACCTGCTTGCCACCATTCTATCATCTCTTCTCTCTTTTCTGTCTACACTCCTGGAGAAGGCCGTCTACAACTGATGCCTCTCCTCCCTCTCCTCTCCTCTCAGTCTCTTAACTCTCTTAAGTCCGGCTTCTGACCTCACCATCCAACTGAAATTGATGATCACTTAATAGCCAAATCTAATGACCTTTCCTCAGTCCCCCGTCTTGACCTTTCTGCAGCCTTTGACATTACTGATTACTATTCTCCCCTCTGGTTTTTTTTGTGACACTGGTCTCTCCTGGTTCTCCTCCTACCTATCTGACCTCACTCCTTCTCAGTCTCTTTTGTTAGATTATCCAGGTCAGCCCTGTTAACCATGGCTGTCTCCCAAAGCTCTGCCCTAGGCCTTTCTCTTCTCCTTCTAAAGTATTTCACTTGATCTCATCGGCTCCCATGACTTCCTCTATCACTTGTCTGAGATAATTCTCAGACTTATTTATCTAGCCCTAACCTCTCTCCTAACCTCCTGTGTGGCATCTCCAACTGCTTATCAGACATTTAGAACTAGACATCCCATAGCCACCTTAAACTGAACATCGCCAATTTCATCATCTTTCTCCCCAAACCCTCCCCTCTTCCTAACCTCTCTGTTGCTGTCCAAGGTACCACCATATTCCCAGTCACCCAGGTTTGCAGCCCAGATGTCACCCTCGACTCTTCACTCTCTCATCTCCCACATCCAATCAGTTGACAAAACCTGTCAATGTTACCTTTATAACACTGCCAACAGCCTGGTATAGGTCCTTATCACCTCACACATGGACTCCTCTAACAGCCTGTTGCTTGCCTCCCTGTCTCAAGTCTCTCCCCACTCCACTCAGCTGACAAAGTGATCCTCTTCTCAACCACCACTCAATAAACTCCAAGATCAAAATAAAATCCTGCTTAGCTTTCAAAGTCCTTCATACCCTGGCCCCTTCTGCCTTTCCACTATTCTTACTCCTCATATCACTCCTCCCAAGCACTCTATACTCCAGTGACACTGACCTCCTGGTCATTCTTTGAATGAAACAGTCTATCTCCCAGCTCTAGACATTTTCACTGAAACTCTTCCATGCCTGGAACTCTCTGCCTTCATCTCTGCCTCTTGGCTTCCCTGGTTTCCTTCAAGTATCAGCTAAAATCCCATCTTCCACAAGAACCCTTTCCCAACCCCCTTAATTCTTTCCTTCTGTTAGTTATCCTCCAGTTAGCATGTACAGAGCTTCTATGTACTCAACTGTTTAGATGATGTCTTCTCCCATTAGACTGGGAGCTCTCTGAGGGCAGGGACTGTCTTTTACCTTTCTTTGTATCCCCAGTGCTTAGCACAGAGCCTGGCACATAGGAGAAACTTAATAAATGCTTTTTCACCAACTAGTGTTACAGGAATATTAGTTATCATCATCATCATTACTATTATTACATTACCTAATTTAATCTTTATAACAAAGCCTTCAAGCAAAGTCTAGATGACTACTTGTTAGGAATATTATACAAGATGTAAGTTGTCTCAGTATGAGCTGGCCTGCAGAGGACTGCTGAGAACCCTCACAATTCAGATTCTCTTATTCTTTAATGCTACAGATATCCCATTTTAAAGACAAGGAAATGAAGGTTCAGAGAAGCAAGGTGACTTGCCCAGGATCACACATTTAGTAAGTTTCAAGATGTGGGATCCAAACCCCATCATCACCTGACTACAAGCTCAGCACTGTTTCCACTATACTGTGTTGCCTCTCAAGAAAAGACAGAATCTTGCTTGCTTAGCCAGCCTAGGAAGTTAGAATTTGGAAAATAAAGTACTGGGCCTTTGTTTATGAAGTGAGAAACTTTAACTTACCATTCTCGGTCAATAAAATGTTACATTTTTTTCATTCTACTGGAGTCAAAACTAGTTTTAAAAGAGGACGCTGCCTTTAAAACATCTGATACCTGCCAAAGACCTATTAGACTGATTCATGTTCTCTATGGGTTACACATACTAGACTTCCATTCTGATGGCCAAACACTACTGACTTCGGAGTCTGATTTTTTTTCTTCCATATCTTCCACACCAAAGAACTATTCTATCTCACTTGAAGTCATCCAAGTCCCTAATTATACAAAAACATTTTTCTTTTCCTCTAATTCCTTCCAATCCTTAAGGATTTCTATTTGTCCTTCCCAAACCAAGGTTAGACTTGGACTTTAAACTTTAATACAAGGACAGTTAAACTCTACACATTTGAAAGGCCACCAACAGACAATCCATTCTCACACTAATACAATGTTTTCAGTAACAGCAATAAACAAAAATATTGAATTGGAGTGAGCATGTGTATGTGTGTGTAATAAAAATAAAATAAGGAGTAATTGCTTACTTACAAAAGGATTTGGGAAGTGAACTGGTTAAGAAGATGTCTGGGAATAGGGATTTGGATTTGTGAATCACAGCTTAAAATACAGAAATGACATGTTAAGCCTGAGATGGATAAATACTTATAACATGGACTAGTAAGAATATATCTGCATGTAATCTTGCATATCTTACCAAAAGGATTTTAAATGGAAAAAGATCATAGCCAGTAGCCACAGCACAAGGAAAAGCATGAGTAGTGATACCCAGAAATTCATAAGAAACTACATTTTAAAAGGAATCAGTTTTAATAAAAACCTATGACTCTAGTTCTCTATTTAGAAGCACACAAAGGTGAACTAGAGATGCTTGAGGAAAGGAGGCAAAGATGATTTCACAGCTATCACTAAGATGTGGCAAGACGAGTCATATGACTGGAACGTGGCTCTGGAAAAACATATCTTATGCAAAAGGAACAGGATAAGTGAAAAAAGGGGAGGGGAGAGTAGAGTGGCATTGTACACTAAGTAGATACACTCCTGAGGAAATGTAGGAAGGAAAAGGGAGAAGCTGCTTGAATGAAGATCCACGTTGGTAGAAACAGCAATGTGTCCTCATTGATGAGCAAACCGAAGTTAGCCTGGTTGGGTCCTCTACCTTCTAAAGGATGAGATCATCATTAACATAAATCAGGGAATTATAACATGCTCGGAAAGAGGAAGAGCTCTAGCAAATGCCCAGACCACTACTGCCTCCCCCATTGCTCCTGGATCGCTTCTGTGCCAGGTTTGTGATGTTTTTCAAAATCCTTCTGGTTGCAAAAGGAGAACTGAGGCCAATCCTGGGGTAGGGGGAAAAGGAAGGAACCACTCCATTTTGGAATTCGTGGTACTGAAAGAGGAGAAAGCTAGCCTTGGTCGGACATACACTCTGACTTTGAAGAGGGCAGATTTCAAAGTGTTCCGACAAAGGATAGGTAAGATCTCATGGTCTAAAGTTTTATAGAGAAAGGCAGACCGAGTAGGATGGGAAGCTCTCCAGAATGTCTTTTAGACAGAAAGAGAATTGTGCTGGTGCAATGAGAATGACATTGAATTGCCCAGCCTGACATAGGAGACGATTGCCTGTCCATGCCACTCTATTTCCATACCTGGGCCTCCCTTTGCCCAAGGACCTCTCCTCTCCCCATTCTCCTTTCTACTCATTCTTCCGTGATTACCATCCTTCCTCCCACCATCCCAGTGATTCTGAACCCTTAGCTGTCATGGCTCAAGCCCTCCACCTGCTCCCTCAATCCCACCCCACCACACCCACTCTAAAGCTACGTCCTCTTTCCACTGTGCTCCTGAATGCCTATTCCATTGGTAACCAACTTAGACCCATTCCTTTCCTGCACTCAGAGATGTGGGTCCTTCCTAACACCACAACTCCCCTTGCCACACTTTCCAGCCCTGGTTGCACTTCTATTCATACTTCTAACACACTCACTGGTCATGACAGGGGAGTTGGAAAACTCAATTCTCACTGCCACTTCCAGGCTCCCTCTCCCTCTAACATGTTACTCAGTAACCTTTTCTCATACTAGGAGACTTACACATACATGATAATCCCCCCTTCACGCACAGTTCCTCAACTTTCTCATTCCCCATGACCTGCTCTTCTATCCCACCTCAGCTCCACAGAGACATGAACTTTGAAATTCTCTTATCCAATTACAATCTGTTGTCATTCCACCTCTCACTCTGGCTCGCAACCCCTAATAGCTAGCCTTTACATAGTGCTTAAAGTTTGCAAAGTTCTTTACAAATATAATCTCATTGTGTCCTCACAATAACCCTGGGGGGTAAGTCTTATTACTATCCCCATTTCACAGATGAGGAAACTGAGGGAGAAAGAGGTTAAGTCACTTGTTCAGGGTCAGAGAGGCAGTAAGCATTTTAAACCAGATGTGAAATTCTGATGTTCCTGACTCCCAGGCCAATGTTTCATTCACTGGCTCTAACCATGCTCTTTGTCCTCACCATGAGTTCAAGCTGCTCCACTCCTCAGGTCTTTCCCAGGCCATCACTCTTGCACTATCCACATTCTGCTTCCTTACTCATCTTGATCCCTTGGTGAATCAGCTGACTCTATACTGTCCTTTTCTTCCAACTCTCTGGCCCCATCAAGCCTCAGCCCTGGATTACTCTCACCATCCTCTGCCTTAGCTCCTATACATACACACTTTATAGAATGAAATTGGAGAAAATCACAACACTGCTGACTGGGTCCACTACAAATTTCTGTTACATAATCTCAATTGGCTCTTCACTGCAACAAGGCAATCCTTTCACACCTCCCTAACTGATTCCCTCTCCCAATTCACCAGACCACCTCATCCCTCCTCAAACCTTCCATGGCTCCCCTTTCCCGTATCTCCTCAGCTAAGAACAGTATCTCACATTTCAATGAAAAAACTGAGACCATTCACTGAAAGTTCACTCTTTTCCCCCTCCTCCTCTCACATCACTCTGATGCCTTCCTCCCTCATCTCCCCCTTCACTCTTTTCACACATGAAGAGGTGGTCCTTCTTGCCAAGGCAAAAAAAAAAAAAACCCTTCTAACATGTACAAGTGATCCCATTACACTCATCTTTTCCAGCAGACAGACTCCTCTATCATTTCCACTCTGAAAAATCCTCAATCTATTCCTATCTCCTAGCTGCTTCTCTTCAGCCTACAAATATGTCCATGTCTCCCCTAATCTCAAAAAACCTAAACTTGATCTGTGCAATTATCACTCTCATTTTACAGATGAGGTAACTTCATAACCTGACCCCTCTCTACCATTCCAGTCTTCTTATACCCTACTCCCCTCCACGTACTCTATGGTCCAGTAACACTGGCCTCGGTGCCTGGAATTCTCTCTGTCCTCATCTCCATCTTTTGACTTCCCTCAAGTACCAGTTAAAATCTCACTTTCCACAGGAAACCTTTCCCCATTTCTCTTGATGGTAGGACATTCCCTCTGTTGAATAGCTTCAGTTTACCCTGTCTATAGCTTATTTGCGCATAGGTATTTGCATGCTCTCTCCCCCATCAGACCCTAGTTCCTTGAGAGCAGGGACTAGGTTTTTTGCCTTCTGTTCCATCCCCAGTGCTTAGCCCAGTGCCTGGAATGTAGCAGGCATTTAATAAATGGCATCGGATTTGAAGTATAACAAAGACTAAGAAAAGTCCGCTGGATTTACTGGCTAAGGGATTATCGGTAACCTTGGAGAAAACAATTTCACTCAAGTGGTGGGGTCAGAAACCATACTGCAAAGTAAGAAGTGAGAAGGAAGTGAAGAAATTGAGACATTAAGTATCTAGAAAATCCCTTCTAGGAGTGGGGCTAAATGTCAGTCAGTCAGTCAGTTAAGAAATATTTATTAAGCACTTACTATGTGCTAAGATCTGGGGATACCAAGAAAAGCAAAAACACAGTCCCTGCTTTTAAAGAGCACCCATTCTAACAGGGAAGAAAATATGCAAGTAACTATGGACATACAAGATACACATACACACAGAGTACAAATGGGAAGTAATCTTTTTTAAAATTCAATTTTATTTCAATTTTCAGTTCCAAACCACTCCAATATCTCTGCCAAGAAAACCCCAAATGGAGTCACAAAAATCAAACATGACTGAAACAACTGGATCCTGGATAAAGCTTCTGTGTTTGCTTGCTGTCTCTCCCATTAGACTGTTAAGTTCCTTGAGGGCAGGAATTGTCTTTTGACTCGATTAGTGCCTAGCACATTGTATCCCCAGCGCTTAGCACAGTGCTCAACACAAAGGAGACATTTAATAAATACTGATTGATTGAAATGGTACTATAATCTATAATTTTTAAATTAAATTTTATTTTCAGATTAGCATTATCTCCCTCACATCACCTCCCCCAACTGAGAAAGCAAGAAAAACAAAGCTCCTGTTGCAAGCACACGAGCAAAACAAATTTTTCTTTTGTTTTTGTGTTTTTGGCCACATTAGCCATGGCCAAAAAAAAGTGTATCTCAATCTGTACTCTGAGATCATCAGCTCTCTATCTATCTGGAGGTGGGCAGAACGTTTTATCTTGAGTCCTCTGGAACTGTGGTTGGTCATTGTGTTGATCAGAGTTCCCAAGTCTTCCAAAGTTGTTCATCCTTACAATACTGTAATCATTATATTAAATTGTTCTCTGGGCTCTGCTTACTTCACTCTGCACCAGTACAGACAAGTCTTTACATTTTGCTCAGAAACCACCCCTTTCATCATTTCTTAAAGCACAACAATATAGAACCTATATCTCCTGATTCCTTTTCTGCAAGCTTTTTTCTTCATAGTATTTAAAACAGTTACACATACCTTTTTTTAACAACTTTAGAAATGCCACACCAGGTTCATGCAGATCCAGTTTTCTGCCTCTGACAGTGGTCCTACAGAAGATGTCATAAAAGGGTACAATTGTCTTCCACATCCAAAGATTAAGGATGTACCCCAAATATTCTGTTTCCTTTAATAATCTCAAGGCTCTATCATTCACTTATTTAAACCATTCTTAAAATGCTATTTTCAGTTTACCCCCCTCCACATGCAACAGATAAAATAAGTAAAAGTAATCCTAGCAGGCATCTGCTGGCATTCCTTTGCTTATCAATAACTGATATTCCTTATTTCCCTAAAGCATTGATAAGCTCTTGAAGCACTTTAATCTGGATAATCAAAAATGAGAAAATTATTCACTATAATTTTAGAGGCACATAATGAACCTATTAATATTTTATATTTAAACATCAATTTATTGATTATTTTCTCCTCCACTATACTTTCCAAAAGAATTTAAGTTCCTTGAAGGCAGAACTTATTTTTGGTTTTGTCTTTGTATCTCCAGCATTGAGAACAGTGCCTCACATATGGTAGATGCTTAATAAAAACTTATTGAATGAATCAAATAACAATAGTAAGCCTGGCATTTATGTATTATTCTATAATCTATAAAGCAATTTTGGGACATCTTCTAATTAGATCCTATCAAACTCTATATATAGATAATGAAGCTATCGTCATCATTACAGATTAGGAGACTGAGACTCAAGGGTACAGGAAATACCCTTCGAGATCACACCTGGAAGTGCAGAGATGGGAGTCCATGTTTAAAATGATCATCTTAAAAATGCACAGTAGATTCCAGTGCAATGTGCTTGCGACCTCATCAATACAGGCATTCCATCCCTGCACTGGCTCCCTAAATCCTCGCTTGGATTATTTCCTTTAAATGCATTACTTGACACAGAGATTGCAGAGATCTCCGAGCTTATCCCACTGGCCTAGTTCTGTACTTGAAAAAGATTAGTATCATCTGCTAACTTAAGAGAGATCACCTCTTACAACTGTTAGTTTCTTTCAAAGCTCAGCTCACACGTCACTTTCTGCATGAAGTTTTTCCCCATCCCCTCCCCCAACAAACTACCTTGCACTTATTTCACACATACTTATATATTTGCATGTTACGTATATTTGTGTCTACATACATACATATGTGCACATCTTAACAAAACTGTTGACTGGTTATGGCCCTGGCTCTGATCTCCACAGTATCCCACAGTGTATACTTTTTATCCAGAGAAATGCCCATTTATTGCTATCCTGTTTCCTTACTTCTAAGTGAGCTCCCTATACTTGAGATTTAGCTGCAAATTGTTCCTTTAAAGATTCCTGCTGTTTCAGAAATTACTGTGGCCTTCCATTGGTCAGTTTCATTGTTTCTCATCTACTCTAATGATCTGTTTTTGAACAAGGCACTGCATACAACTATTTTAAAAGGTGGCTCAGAGGTACCAGGATGAGAGAGTGGTAGGCCTATAATCAGGAAAGTCGAAGTTCAAATTTGACCACGAGATACTCAGTAGATATGTGCCCTTGGGCAAGTCACTTAACCATTGTTTGCTTCAGTTCCTTCAACTATAAAATGAGGCTAATAATACTTACCTCCCAGATTTGTTGTAAAGATCAAAAGAAAATATTTGTAGGGTGCTTAGCACAATGGCTGGCACATTAAGTAGTCACTATATAAATGGCAGCTGCTATCATTAAAATAATAAATAAAACTTTATAATCATGTAGGAACCATTTTTTGGCTACCCCACCTCTCCCACCATGGGAGAAAATGCCTTTGGCAGAAAGGATATCCAGACTCTGCCTGCTAAGTTCTTTCTCTTTCCCTCCAAGTCCTGATGGCTCTACCCAGATACCAGACCTGGGATAATCCAGGACCCTAACATGCCTGGGGCCTAGGAAAATACTGGTCCCACTTCTAAAATGAAAGAGTCAGGATGAAACAGTAAGAGAAATTCCACTTACAAAAATGTATAAAAATACCTGAGTTTTAATCTACCCAAGAATATACAAGATTTATATAAATACAATTTATAAATCACTCTTCAAAGCAATAAAGAAAGACAAATAATTGGAAACCTATTCATGGCTCGTGGTTGGGCCACACGAATATAATAAAAAAAAATCATAATATCTAAATCAATGTAGAGATTTAGTGCTATATGAATCAAAATAATATTCAGTTGAAAGAACAAAAATCACGGGAAATTAGAAAAAGTCTGAAGGGGGCATAGCATTATCAATTAACAAGCATTTATTGAGCACTTACTTTATGCCAGGCACTGTAGTACACACTGGGGATTCAAACAGGAACAAAAAGGGTGCAGCTAGGTGGCGCAGTGGATAGAGCACCGGCCCTGGAGTCAAGAGGACCTGAGTTCAAATGTGGCCTCAGACACATAACACTCATTAGCAGTGTGACTCTGGGCAAGTCACTTAACCCCACTGCCTAGCCAAAACAAACAAACAAACAAAACAAACAAAAAAACAAATAGGAGCAAAAAGGAAAAAGAAAATAAAAGAACCACCAGACCTCAAATTATATTACAAAGCAGTAGTCAATAAAACTGTGGTAACAGTTAAAAAACGTAAGAGTGGGACAGTGGGTACAGACTAGACAAGCAAGAAACAGCAGCAGCCCAAAGCAGTAGCCCAGTGTATGATAAAGCCCAGAACATAAATTACTATGCTGGGATAAAGACTCTCCAGCAAGAACTGCTGAGAAAACTAGAAAGCAAAAATGAGGCTTAGACCAACATCTTACAGGGCATATCATCCATACAAAATGGATACTCATTAACCCGAAAAGGTCACAGCATAAAAAAAATTAGAGAAGAATAAGAAGAGGTGCTTTCTACACTACAGCCAGGGGTGGAATTTTTAAATCACTTTTACAAGAGTACTTTGTATTGTGTTGTAGCTGTATTTGCTATAATTTTATTGCTGCGTTTTGCTTGCCAAACACATTCCTCCTCCCTCCCTGAGAGCTATCAACAGAATCAGACAGTATATGCAACGCCTGAACTGGTCTCCCAGACTCAAGGCTTTCCCCACTACAGTCCACCTTGCACATGGCCGCCCAAGTCCTTTTTCCATAAGTGCAGATCTGACCAAGTCATCTCCTACCCAACCAACTGCAGTGGCTTCCTGCTGTATCTGGGATCAAATGCAAACTCCTTGGTTTAGCCTTTAGAGTCACAACATAGCCCCAACTCTACGCTACTCTCACCTTCATCACATTGTGATCCAGTCAAACTGGCCTTCTCTGCTCCTCACACGTGATTCTCCAGCTCTGCTCCCTGCCACCCCCCATTCCCGGAAAGCATTCCTTCACAGTCCTTCTCTTCCTAAAGATGCAGCTTAGGGGTCATCTTTCCTGCATGGAGCCCCTCCTGATTTCCCTCTTCTAAATGACCTTACATTTAACCACTTTGTATATACGTGTACTTATTAACTTCAGGCCATATGTATTTTTCTACGTGCTTGCTGCCTTCAGCAACAGAATGAAAGCTCACTGCGAGCAATGACCATTTCCTTCTTTGACTTCAATCTCTGGCTCGTGTCTGACACATATTAAGTGCTTATTCAACATCTGATTGATCCTGCGGCCTTGATCTCCAACCCCTTCAAGGATGGAAGAGAGGTATATTTTCTCACCTTTTCTTTAGGACACAGTCGATCATTATAATTACATAGCTACCTGAATATAATGGAATATAATTGCCCCATACAGTTTCTGAGAAACCTACAAAGACTTCTCTATAACTGATACAGAGTAAAATAAGCAAAACCAGGAGAACAATTTATACACTAACACTGGAAAGACAAAAGCCTCTAAAAGCCTCCGATCAATGCAATGACTGATTGAGATCTCGGAGGCCTAGTACCAATGAGGCAGGCTCTCCAGAGCCCGGCAGAGAGATGGAAGGCATCTTTGAATGTGGCCAAAGTGGCAAATGGTTTTGCCTCACTGTGCATATTTGCTAAGAAGGTTTTGTTTTTCTTTTTTCTTTAATGGGGGTGCAGGGAAGAGGACTCGGATGGGGATGAGGAGTAGAAAGAAAAGAAAAGAAAATAAACCACTTGCCAGAGCCCCAGTCACCGTGTGCTCTACCTTCCTGGCTCTGTTTATGCTGCTCTGCTTTAGAGAGTTTCTACCTCCCAGACTTCTTCACCTGCACCCTCCGGTGAAGTACATTAAAATAAGCCTTTTTAGATCACCCAATTTTGCCATTTCCCAACTGATGGGGATCCATCCACTTGGTTCCCGTTCTCTGCAGGCACTATCCTGGTACAGCCCGAGGCCTTTCTGTTTCTGGCCACCTTAGGGCATATGCCTCACGGCAGGATGTCTGGGACAAGAGGGCCGTACATCCTAACCTGCTGCGTTTATATAATCCTATGCTGCTTTCCTGAATGGGGGACAGACTCACAGCTCCCCCAACAGCTAAGCCAGTCCTTCCACAGCCCATGGGACATTGACTGCTCCTAGCTTTTGTCATTTTTGCCAATTTGTTGTGTGTGAAGGGAAACCTCAGATTGTTCTAATATACATTTCTCTGCACTATACTGTTAATGATTTTAAGCGATCCTTTGCATGACTGTTAACAGACTGCAATTCTTCTATTGGGGATTGTCAAAGGATATGAAATTTTCAAAAGAATATAAATGATAATTTCAAAATACACTCCAAATCACTTATAGTAATAGGAATGAAAATTAAGACAACTCTGAGGTTTATCTCACCCCTAGCAAACAGGCAAAACCACTAAAAAACAACAACACCACCACCACAATAATGGGGAGGCTAAGGGAAACAGGCAAACAACCGCGTTGATGATGGAGCTATGAAAATGGATCCAATCATTCTGAACGTCGACGTGGAAGTATCCAAGAAAAATGACTAAAACGTCCGTATCCTTCTGACCCAGAAAGCCCAGTTCAGGGCATAGGGCCCCAAAGAGATCAATAGAGAAACAAAGGATTGCTATATACCAAAACATTCACAGCAGCACTCTGCTGTAGTAGTGAAGACCTGGAGAACAAGATGGATAGCTCGCTACTGTGGAATGCTGAAAAAAATCATGATTAACACAATGGAAATTCCTATGAAGTAAGAAACATCTGCATAATTCAGAGAAACATGGGGCTATGTGTATGCACTGATGCGGAGTGAAAAATGTGGAGCCAAGAGCCCTAATATAAACACAATGAAGTGAGAAGGAAAAGATCACAGAAAAGTAGACGAGCTTAAATAGCAGAAAGACAAGGCAGAAACACAGCTCCCTCCAGAGGCAGGGTGACCACACTGCGTGACTATTTTGGTTTTGTCTGTGTTTCCAGCACTTGGGCCAGTACAACTCGCCTTGATAAGAATGAAAGAGGCCCTTGTGGCTTCTTCACAATATACATCTGGGGAAGGCCTTGCCACCTACTCTGGCATCTAACCATGTTTTTTCTCATTTCTCCTCTGGCTCCTTTGGGACTTTTCTGACTTCTTCTCCCGGACCCAGATGTTCATTCTGGGGATAGCCTCATCTCCCATAAGATCCCTCTTGCCTGGGACCCCACCCTATCTGTAGTGTCTCTCTGCCCCTCTGATTGGAGGGTGGAGCCACGAACTCCCAAAGTTCACTTAAAGAGGGAGTTTCAGACATTTCTTCATTTCTCACTTGGCTTTGTACTACTCTTGGATTTGTCTGGTTTCTCCACAATGGCAGGTACCCGCTTGGGGAATATCGCTCCCTTTCACCTCCCCCTTGTGTTTTACCTTCCCTCATTAACTTGTAAGCTCCTTGAGGGGAGGGACAGTCTTTCTTTTTTCCTATTCATATCCCAACCACTCAGCACAGAGTCTGGCACATAGGAGGAGCTTAATAAAAGTTTACTGACAGAGAATCTACTTAATAAATGTTTGTTGACTGATTTTCTAGGTTCAATATTTTGGGGAGTGGGAGGAGGGTTGTTATGATGTAAAAACAAAAGGTATGAATGAGACATTTTTTTAAAAAAAATTAGCTAACAAAGAGGTGGTAAACTCCACTTGTGCCTTTAAATGTCAGTGAACAGGCTGGGATATTTTCAGAAGGAACTCGGCTAAACAAAGACATTGAAATGAACAACATTTACAGAGCACAATTTTCTGAATTAGAAAGATACAGCACAGGCAGTGAAGCGAGCACTGGACCAGAGTCGGCAGACCTGGCTTCAAAGCCCACCTCAGACACTAGCTTGACGAGCAGAGCAAAAGCCCCTTCACCTTTCTCAGCCTCAGCTTCCTCAAAATGTAAACCTGAACTAATGATTCTGAGCTCCTCTCTCACAGGGTTGTTGTGAGGATCAAAGACAAAACCTTGTATGGGAAGCACCTTGAAAATCTAGAGGGCTAGCTACTTGTCAGTCACCATCTCCTTCTAACTGGAAGCAGGCTTAGGGTTATCAACAACACTGCCGGGACGGCTGGGATCTCCAGCCCTTCCAGGACCCTACTAATCTGATCTGACTGACCTCTGAGGTAAGGGGCCCCGAATTCCCTCTCTGGACCCAGGACACATGGCAAATTTTAGTCTGCAGGTGCCCTGGGTTTTCTCAAGTGCTGCTCTGGTCCCTGGATCCTTATTTAAAAAAGAAAGAAAGAAAGAAAGAAAGGCATTTTCTTCTCTGAGGTACAGGTTTCAATCTATCCCATACTGACATTACAGCCTCCTCCTAGAGGTTTCATAGTCCCTGGCCTAAGTACCACCATTGGGGAAAACAACAAAAAAATCCCAGAAAAACAGGACCAAGTGATTCAAGCTAAGTGCATGAAACACTCTGAATCTGTGGTGCACCATCTCTCTCCTTCATCATCAATCAGGGACAGACTTGTTCTGTATAACCCAGAAGGCTGAACTAGGACCAAGTCAAAGAAGCTGCAAAAAGGCAAAACGTGACTTAAGGAAGGACTTCCTGGTTCCCCTCACTTGAGGTCTTGAAGCAAGGAGTGGATAACCTCTTGTCACTGTGATGCTTCTTGCTCAGGCATGAGCCAGTCAAGATGGCTTCTGAGGCCCCTTTTAACTATGAAATACTAGGTCAATCCTCTGTCCACGCTGGTCATTGCATTTAATCAGGATTCCATCCCTTACTGTTGTTTTCATCTTTCTACTATGATCACTCTGCATTTCGTTCTCACGATTCTGTCCTACCAACTCCTTTTAGCTGTGTCTGGCTGCCTTTCTCTAACCACCCATATTATTTGTAGGTGGGCTGTATCCCAGGGAGATTTCTTGCTGTTCTAACCTGCTCATCTGAGCATCTCTAGAGGCCATGGGACCCCACGACCTCTGGCTGGTGAAGAAAGCAAAAGATTCCCTTCGTCTGTTTCAAGTGGTTAGACTAAATGACCTCTTTCAGATCTCTCCCGGCTGACACTCTGGAGCATATGCTCCCTTCTGGGCCGCCCAGTGAGTCGCTCTTCTTGTCTGAGGGATGTCTCTAACTCTTGATTCATTTGTAATACTGAAATAATCTTAGTTCAATGGTAAAAGTTACATCATTTGATCAATCGATAACATTTGTTGATTGCTTCCTATATGCCAGGATTCACTAGTTTAGGTCAGCAAATCTCCCTACTTCCACATGTAGCCCAGCAGGAGTATAACTTTCTCTCATAGTTTGTTAGTTACATCCTTCCAGTACACGACACTTTGACAATGAAACATTAATTCAGAGTTTAGAATCCAAAATATATTAAAAAAAAAATGCATGATGCTATTAGAGGATCACAGCCTTCAAGCCTGAAGGGAGCTCAAGTCTTCTAGTCAAAGTCCCTCATTTTATGGATGTCTAGAGTTACTTCTTCAAAGTCACAAGGATTTTAAGCAGCAAAACCAAGATCCAAACCGAGGTCTTCAGATACCACGTCCAGCCCCCTTTCTACTGCCCCACCGAATGCTTCCAAATTGTAATGACCAAGGGTGGCCTCAAAGAAGAAACAGATGAAGACTCCTCCCCGAATTTTGCACTCGGCAGAGGTAAGAGTCTATGGATGTGGAAGATGGTAGAGTGTAAGATTTTTTTTTTTTTTTTTTTGATATATACATTTAGTTTTGCTAAACTGCTTTTTTCCCCTTTTTTAGTTCCTTGTTACTTCTCTCTGGGAAGGGGAAGAGAACATACTTGAAAATATAGTTAACGTGTTTAAAAGTATGAAAGTGATCAACATAAAAAGGGAGCCTAAGAAACATCCTATTCTAATCACAGCAGTAAAATGAATGGAGAGTGGAAAGGAAAAGGAAAAGAGATTATGCCCCATGCACAATCTCTGTAGGAAATTACCTCTGGGGGCGGCTAGGTGGCGCAGTAGATAGAGCTCCAGCCTTGGAGTCAGAAGAACCTGAGTTCAAATCCGACCTCTCAGACACATAACACTAGCCGTGTGACTCTGGGCAAGTCACTTAACCCCAATTGCCTCAGAAAAAAAAAGAAAAGGAAATTCCCTCTGCCTGAGAGGGGAGCCCCTCCCAGGGTTAAGTGGGCAGCAGGTGACAGAGGTTAAATCCAAACACGGGTCTTCCTGACCGTGTAGCCAAACCTCTAGCCAAGACTCTTCTCTGTAGAGGGACTGCTTTTATAGAAAACTGGCCACACTGCTTATAAATGAGCAACACACATAGTTCACCACATGCCACAGGAGAATCAGGCAAAAGGAATACATAGGACACCTTTAGTTTCAACAAAGCAGGAAAAGCACAATGAATCAATGAATGCCCTTATTTCTGATAAAAAAATGTGAGCTCAAAAAAGATGTTTCCACAGCAATGGGCCACAGTCCTAATCCTGGCCTTCATTAATCACCAAGCAGCAGCTCCCACCTTATTAATCTTCTCCTGTGCCCAGATGGTTCTGCAGATTAACTTGGGGCTGGCTGAGTGTTTCTTCCTTCTGTGCCTCTACATAATGGCATCTTAGCAGGTGCCAGTTAAGACTGAGCTTGCTTTTCTACTTGTCTCAAATGAAGTTGTCCCGATGCTTCAACAAAAAGCTTTTGATTCTAGTATACAAAGTCTGTCTCCTATAACTGGATATCCCTGGACAAACCACAATCTTCTCTAAGGTTCCTCTGAGACTCAGTTTCCTCATCTGTAAAATGGAGATAAGACCAGCCCTACTTCACAAGAAATAATGTGCATATGTGAAAGTTGTTTTAAAACGTAAAAAGTACATTTTTACAAATGTAAAATATTATTATCATTATTATTATTAGTAGTAGTATTATACCTCCCCAAGGTGAATGGGAAACTAAGACTAAGAAGCATTCAAGACCCAAAGATATTTGAGATGACAGAGGAGATATTCTGGGGCCAACAAACTCCATGAACTCAGTAAGCAGCCTCAACATTAAGTGAGCCCCACTGGCCCTGCTGCTTCTCTTCCATTATGCAGTGGTGGATAAAGCGCTGGCCTCAGAATCATCAAAACCTGAGTTCACATCTGGCCTCTTCCAAATACCATGTGATCTTGGGCAAGTAACTTAACCACTCAGGACCCAACAACTGTCTAAGCCTAGAGGTTCATAATCTTTTTGATTTCCTATACCTCTTGGGCAGTCAGGAGAAGCCTATGGAGCCTCTCCTAGAACAACATTTTTAAAGGCATAAAATAGAACACAAAGGATCACAAAGGAAACCAATTAATCCATCAAAATATTTTAACAAACAAGTTCACAACCATCAGGTTAAGAAGCCCAGCTCTAAGACTTACAAATTACAGAGCTATGGATCTGCCCTGCGGAAGAAGTAAGTTCCTCACCAGGAGCTCTATATAGGGATGAAATCCCTATCTGATCTCCCCACCCCACCCCAAATGAGGGGCTGACTATATGTTGAATACAGATGTAGAGCTGTATGGGACCCTTGGAGGCCAAGTAATTTGTCCTGGGTCCCACAGGCAGGAAGCAGTGGAGCCAAGAGTCTAATCCAGAGGTGGGGAACCTGCAGCTTCAAGTTGCCCACCCCTGGTGTAACCCAAGTCCTTCTCAAATATAGCACTCTGCTTTCCACCAAGCTACTCTGTAGTTCTCAAGAGAAATCTGGATCAAGTGTTTTTTTTAAATTAAACATCTGTTCGGTTAGCATAAGAACCCATCACTACAAAAAACTGTTCCAGTTCTTTCCTTAAACATAAAAGTGTTTGGATGAAAATCTCAAATACTAAAAGAAAAATGTAAAAATTCATGCTCTCCTTATAGCAAATGCTGGATAGAGCAGAGAGAATCATTGAGTTAGAAAGCGATGGAATTCAATCTACACTAAGTAAAGAGCAAACTGACATCTATCCCATTAGCACCTCCAACTCCCCAAGTCCATTATCTTAGCCCATAAAACACCCCCTCCTTCTAATCTCTCCATTTCAGCTAAGGGTACCACCATCCTCCCAGGCACCCACATATACAACCTTAATCATCCTTGAACCTCCACATCCCTTCACCTCCCATATCCAATCAATTGTAACAAGTTGTCAATCAATCAATACCAGGAGCTCCACACGGTGATGAAATCCCTACTCTGAGTCCCCTCTTCTAAACATTTTCATCTCCCCTAAAATTTCCCATCATTCCTCCACCCTCTCAGCCCAGAACCTGCCCTCTCATTTTACTGACAAAACTGAGGCCATTTGCTGAGAGCTCCCTCTTCTCCCTTCCTCCTCCTCTCCCATCACCCAGAAGCCTTCTGCCACTGGCTCCTCCTTCACTCCTGTCTCACATGATCAGATAACCCTTCTCCTGGCCAAGGCCAACAATGGACACACACAACTGATTCCACTTCTTCCTGTCTTCCCCAGCTGATTACCTCTTCCAGCATCCCCACTCTCACTAATCTTCCATCTCCCCCCATCTATTGGCTGCTTTGCTAATCCCAATACATAAACCCATGCCTCTGGCCTTTTCTTAATCCTCATTCTTCTTGACCTCTCTACAGCCGTTGATACTGTGGATCAATCACCCTCTTCGGCTTACTCTCTTCTATCTAGGTTTTCTCTCCTAGTTCTCTTCCTATCTATGCTTCCTTCCTGTTTATTGCTGGATCTTCCTGGACCCTGTCTGTGGGTGTCCCTCAAGGTTCTGTCCTAGGCCCTCTTCTCTCCTCCCTCTATTCTATTTCCCTTGGTGAGTTCATCAGCTCCCATGAATTCAATTATTACCTCTAAGCTGATGATTGCAGAAATCTACTTATCTAGCCCTAACCTCTCTCCTGACCTCCAAGCAGCCGCATCTCCAACTGTCTAATGATCATCTAGAAGTGGGTGTCTCAAAGACAACTTAAACTCAACTTGGGCAAAATGGAACTTGTCATCTTTCTCCTAAACCCTCTTCTCTTCCAAACCTCCCTATGACTGTCAAGGGTGACATCCCTCTGCCAATCCCCCAGGTGCCTGGCCTAGGTGTCCATCCTCACCTCTTCCTCATCCCACCTTTGCAGCATCTCTCCAAGATGTCCCCTTCTCCCCTCATGCCTAGATTACTCCTATGGCCTGCTACTGGAGCTGCCTCAAGTCTCTCCCCACTCTGGTCCATTCTCCACTCAGCTGTCAAGCCCCTCCCCAGAGCAGTGGTCTGACCATTTCACCACCAAACCCCACCTCCATAACCAACCTCTCTATTACCTCCAGGATCAAATATCAAAATCTGGTTGGCTTTCAAAGCCCTGCAGAACCCAGCCGTCCCTACCTTTCCAGTCTTCTTAACAGCACAACCACATACTCTGCAATCCAGTGACACTGGCCTCCCAGCTGTTCCTCAAACAAGACATTCCATCTCCCAACTCTGGCCATTTTCACTGTCTCTCCCCCATGCCAGGAATGCTTTTCCTCCTCACCTCCATCATCTGCTTCCCTCAAGTACAGGCTAAAAGCCCACTTTCTACAAGAAGCTTTTCCAGATCTCTCTTAATTCTTACCATCTTACGTCTATTGATACCACCAATTCATCCTGTATATAACTTGTTTGTACATAGTTGTTCACATGCAGTCTCCCCTAATTGACCACGGGCTCCTTGAGGGCAGAGACTGCCTTTGTATCCTCAATGCTTAGTATAGTACCTGGCGCTTAATAAATGTTTGCTGATTGACTCCCAAGGAGTTTATAGTCTAGCTAGGTATATATGCAAAATTCTTACAAGGTAACTTGGGGAAAAAGTCACCAGCACCTGAGATCAAGAAAGGCCAATTATCTACGGTGGTATTTGAGCCAAGTCTTAAGGAAAACTAGGAATTCTGAGAAAAAGATAAGGAGAGAATACATTCCCAAAATTGCTTGTATCTTAGCCACTCTTCTAGTTCAGCCTTTCATGACCTCTCTCTTACTGGACATTCTAATAGCCTAAGTAGTAGGTCTGCATCCAGTTCCTGCCCCTCTCCAATCCATCTACCACCCAGATGCCGAAATAATCATCCCACTCTTCACACAAACATGTACAGATCCCTACCCTATCCCTATCTCTATCCTTCAAACCCTCTCACTTGACCTTACCATGCCCTTAAGCTATCATCTTATCCCTTTCTTCGCTTTCACAGCAGATCACCTAAAAAAAACCTCCTAGCCTCCACTTCCTCTCTTCTTTCTCACTTATTCACCCTTGCCACCTGGCTTTGAGCACATCACTAAACTTAAATTCCTTTCTCCAAAGTTACCACTGATCTTTGAATCTAATGGCCTTCACTTCATCCTTACCTTTCTAGAGGCCTCTGTAACACTACTGAGCATGCTCCCCTCCTGTCTCTTGATTCTCTTCCTACCTGTCCAGCTGCTTCTTCTTGGTCTCCTCTGTTGCATTGCTGTCCAATATCATCATCAATATCCCCCGACTAAGGGTTACCCCCAGGCTCTGTCCTAGGCCCTCTTCACTTCTCTGACTACATTCTCTCTCCTGATTACCGCACCAACTTCCAGGGGTTCAGTTATCACTTATATTCAGATGATTCCAGATCTAGAGAACCACCCTCAGTCTTTCTCCTGAGCTCCAGTCCCACATCATCAGCTGCCTAATGGACACTCTGACCTGGATGTTCTCTAAGCACCTAATTCTGTTGAGAACACAACTCAGGATCTTTCCTCTCCTCTTCCAAATTTCCCTGTTCCCAACAAGGACACATCCCATCCTTCCATCCCTCAATTCCTTGCTCTCTCTTCAGTCTGCCTATTTAAGCATTTACTAGATCTTGTCAATTCAGCCTCAAAAGCTCCCCTCTCCATACTCACTCAGCCCAAACCAAAGTTCAGGTCCTCATCTCTTACCTGGACTATTTCAATAGCCTCTTACCTCAAAGTTCTCCCCTCTCCAATCCATGCTCTACATTGCTGCCAAAGTACACGTCTGACCATGTCATTCCCCTGCTCAACTAACTACAGCGGCTCCTTCCCTAGGATCAAATGTAAATTCTTGTTTGTCATTTAAAGCCATTCATTCACAACCTGGATCCAATCTACCTTTCCAACCTTTTGACCTATTATTCCCTTTCAGACACTCCTGTTCAGCTGAGCTGGCCTTCTCATACCACGCATCCCATCTTCCCTCTTTACACTGTCTGTCCGCCATGGCTGAAATGCTCATCCCTTCTTATCTCCACCTCTTAGAACCCCTAGCTTCCTTCAGGGTTCAACTCAAACCCTCCCACTCCTACATGAAGCCTTTTCCAATCCTCATCTCCTCAGCTGCCACAGACTCCCCCATCAAAGTTACACTGTATTTACTTTGTCTGTGTACATGTGGTCTCACTCCCAGAGGCAGGCTGGGCCTATTCCATGTATCCCTGGAGCCTAGCAAGGAGTCTGACACATTGTAGACAATTAATAAATGTTTGCTTGCCTGATTCCTCAAACACACACCTGAAAATGACATTTCCCTGCTCAAAAATCTTCAGTAACTCCTTACCACCAAATTACAAACTCCTCTGCCTAGCATTTAAGTCCTCCACTATCTTTCGACTCCCTTTTTCCTATACTAATTTCACATGACTCTCCTTCAACAACTCTAACATTTCAGCCACACTGGCCCATAAGCTCTCTCCTGAACTCAACATGCCAACTTAAATGTGTGTCTGAGCCTGGGGTTGTCCAATAATCAGTAATGACCCCTCGCCTCCACCTCCTAGACTGAAGAGCTATCTTCAAGGCTTGGCTCAGGGACCAGTGCCCCCCCACACCCCAGTGTGCCTTTCTCTCCTCACTTCATTCACACTCTCTGCCCCATCAGCACTTTCTCCTTTCTCAAACTACCCTGTCCTCACTTCTCTGAATGTCTATTCTATTTCTTCAGCACAAGGCAAGCTTCATGTTGCTGGGCCATTCACATTCCCAGGACCATTCACATAGCAGCTACTTAACAAAACACCTGTTGGGATGAACTGACCAGTATGAGGTCTCCACGTTAAGTGAGGGCCTCACGGGCTGGTACAGCAGCGAGAGCTCCAGAGAGAAGGCCAGCTTCCCAACACCCCTTCCCTGTATGGCTTCACCTTCTCTCTGGGCCTCAGTTTCCTCTGTCTGTAAAGCGGAGGGCTGGGGAGGACTGGCCTTTTAGGTTCCTTCCTGGACTCAATGATATAAGCCAATGAACTGGCACCAATGGAAGGGGAAAGCCCAAGGTGTGGCTGAGTCAAAAACACCAAGAAGTGTCCAGCAGAACTACCAGCTGAGGCTCCTCGTGAAGACACTATACAGCTAGCCCAGTACACAGCAGCATGAGGTTTTCAGAAACTTCCCCACCACCTTCATCTGATTACAGAATCAGAATCCCAGGACATCAGAGCTGGAAGGCTCCTCATTTTAGTGAGAGGAAAACTGAAGGCCCGAGGGGTTGAGAGACCTAAAGGTTTGGGTTCTGGGTTTTTTGGCTCTTCCTCTGATTCTGTGATCATAGAGAGCTCCCCCGGCACTGAGAGGCTAGCTACCTGTTCAGGGTCACGGATGCTAAAAGTGAACACAGGCAGGCTGTTCTGCCTCTCCTCTGCCACACTTCTTTCCAACTGCACCCTGGTCCTAAGAGTCAAAGCTAGGTATCAGTTCTATGACTGGAAATCAGGCCACTTTTCACTACCCCACATCCACAACGATAAAATGTGTGAAAAACAAGTCTTCTTTAGCATATAAACTAAATGAATTAAAAGCCATTACTGTGACAGCCAAGCTCTGTCATTTTAAGAGACAAACACAAAATACTGTCTTGAGTATTCAAATGAAAGAAGATCTTCAAACACTTTCATTAGTATTCTCATCTTACAATTTCCCTACAAATGTCATACTTATGGGGGACAAATTCAGCAAAAGAACATAAAAAACACAGCCCCGACAAATCACGAATTGAAAAAAGTTCACCTAAGGCAAATAAATCCACTATTAACAAGCCCCACTATTCCAAAAAATCTTGCAGGGATCTCATGTACACCAGACTTTTAACAACAACAAAAACACAAGTATGATATAATTTTGTTTCCAGCTCAAAGAATGACAGATTCCAGATTATCAACAAGTTACCAGATCTTCTTATACCAAAAAGTTCATATTAAATGTCAACATCTTATAAACATTTAACTTATTTCTATGATTTATAAAATCTCATTTTTCCTTTTATGTTTTTAGCTCAACAGGCAAAAACACTTCATTTTGTTATTTTAGATTCATTTAGCCTAACTGAAAAATCTCCTATTTAAGTATGGCAAACATGGAGGAGAATCTTAGAAAAATCTGTCTAAATGATCAAGAGCTACTTAAAAAGACAGTGAGCAAACCTAGTCCTTCACTACAGAAGCGAAGAAACGGCATCTATTTAGAACAGTGAGCAGAAGGAAGAAAGAATCAGGCTCCTGAGTGGTTTCTAGATGGACTATGATCACTCCTCATTAAAACCTTTTGGCTAGGGGAAGGGAAGGCAAGCTCCCTTTCCAGCTAAAAAACTGGTAAGAATGCTTCCAAATGCCAGCGGCAATACACGCCTGCTGCCCAAATGTCATACTCAAATGCAAACACCACCTAGAGAAATCATATATCAGTAAGTCTCAGTTCAATCCTCATCCTCTTTTGTACAAGTCATCCATGAAAAATTAATGAGTTAACGCCATTTCCAGTACAGTTCTGAATGCTACTACAAAGCGCCTCAATTTTAATTTACCACTGATTCATAAAATGTCCCCTCAAGACCCTTAACAATCGAGAGGAGGAGGAGGAGGAGAAGGGTTTTTCCTCCAGCAGACAGTCCGTCCACAGAGCAATCCCGCGCCCCAATACATCCCGGAGGCAGAGGCAAAGTGAACAATAACAAACGGTCCCAGGGAGAGCTGGCTCGAACACACACCCTCAGCCCTAGGGGCCACCCCTCCCTCCAGCCGGCAGTGACAAGGTCCGCAGGCCAGTGCCACCTGACCAGCCATCAGGAGGAGGGGGAGGGGCTTGGGGAAGCCAAACACAAAGAAAGCGGACAGCAGCCGGGGGGCGGGAGCCCCAGATGGGGGGGGAGGGGAGGCCACTGCTGCAGCGGACACCACCGCCCACTCCCGAGGCGGGCACTGGCTTGGGCGTCGGCAGCCCGGCCCCGCCCAGCCCCCAGCAGCGTGGAGGGCATGGGGAGGGGTGAGGGGCAGGGGGTGGGCCAGGATCGAGAGCCGTGGGCGCTGAGGCTCAAGATCCAAAAACCTAGGCTGGAAGCGGACCCGAGGCCCTCTGACGCGCCCTCAGGCCCATTTTACAGATGAGGAAACTGAGGCCCCAGGAGTCTTCAGAGCCTCTTCCAGCCAGGCAGAGCTGGGTCAGGGGAAGCTCCCCGAGGCCAGGGCAGGCGCCACTTACCCAGCAGTAAGACGTTCTTGCCCGATGGGAGCTTGGAGCGGGAGCGGGTGGAGACCTCGCTGAGGATGCAGGACCTGGCACCGGAGAGCGGGGGGAGAAAAAACGGGGAGCCGCTAGAGAGGCTGCTGGGGGTCAGGGAACACCCCAACCCTGGCCCAGGGCAAGAGAGGGACCCCGCCTCCGGGAAGGGGGGCGAG